>NC_089837.1:26768193-26975693 GCF_035609145.1 Eleutherodactylus coqui | reverse complement strand
TCATGCATATTCATATACTACCACAATATGTCAATAGATGACCATTGAAAATGTATATTTAGAAGTGATACATGTGTTCTCTCCAGATACCTCACAGAGCTACTACTTCTATGTTATCTCTGGTTTCTGTATCTTTCCTTTGGAATAAGAAATCAATCACATTCTGAAGAACCTTGGACATCTGACTCCTGAGTTTGGTTGTTTTGTAGATCAGATAGGAGGAATGTAGAACTGGGAGTAAGTCCAAGACAATAAGAAGCCAATCAAGGCTCACACAATAAAAATAATAATATAAGCCCCAAGCAAAACCGGCAAGGAAGTATAAAGTGTTGTATATGAAGGTGAACGATACAAATTTCATCGCTGAGTAATATGTCTCCAGATTGATAGATAAATTGCTGCTCATCTTCATCTTTGTTGTGTGATGATACAACGAGGTGAAGAGAAAAATTGTGGAGATGCAATAGAAAAGCAGTGGGAAGAAGGTTCCTATAGTATAACTGTAAACATGATTTGTATAAGTGCAACTCATGGATAGATTATGTATGGTTGTGTGGTACATCACAACGTTCATCACATCAGTAATAGCCATCAAGAAGGACATCACACAAAGGAAAGTGGAGAGAAGTACTGAGGCTCCAATGAAATAAACAGTCCTGTGTGCTATCATCCCCCTCAGATACAGGAACAGTCTGCTGTGGAAGTTGGAGATCTTCAGGCAGAAGACAACGGAGAGCAGAGATGTTAGCCAGAAATTGGTATAGGAAAATAAAATATAAATGAAGCTAATAATAAGCAGAGTTATATATGAAGTCAGGCTTCTCAGGAGGAACATATGCAAAAAAATATATAGCGTGTCGACACACAGAGCGCACATCCTTGAGACCCCTAGAGAAGTTACAATGCAATCCACAGGAGTCACTGATCTTCCTTTCCACCAGTCAGTGACATTGACTCCTATAATAAATGAATGTATCACCAGTCCAGCTATGAGAGCAATCAGTGCCGGAGCCAGGAAACCCAAATACTGGATGTCAGTGTCACTCTCTGTAGAATCAGCCATCTCTGCTGTGCTATGAGCCTCCAACTAACACAAATAGCCTTCATTGAAGGTTCAATGACAAACTGTTTCCACTTAGTCAAATATTGTGAGATTTACATTAGGAATGCAAAGTACCTCAGAGACTCCGAGCTAAAGTAACAAATATCACCTGTCATACCAAAGGGTGCATTTAAACACAAAGACGATCCCTCAAAAGATGGCTTTTGAGCGATCATTTTGCATAATCTACTAATTGGTACTAATGCCTATTTGTACCAATTAGTAGTGTGTTGGCCACCAGGAGCAGAATTTATTCAGAGGACCACCCGCTGTTTTCTGAATAAATTATTGTCTTTTGTTCTGCCAAGGAGCTGTCAGCTGAGAAGAGGCAATCAGCTGTTATCAGCGCTTCCCGGGCAGAGCACAGCATGCGGTCCGTCTTATCAACTGTTCTGCTGAAGAATGGATTTCGAGCTGAACTAAAATCCTTCATTTGGCAGAAAAGTGAAAGACAGGCACATTTGCATGCAACTAGAGATGAGCGAGTGTACCTGTCCGAGCTTGATGCTCGTTCAAGTATTAGGGTACTCGAGATGCTCATTACTCGAGACGAGCACCACGCGCTACTCGAGTCAATTCCATTTCCTTCCCTGAAAGTTTTGCGCCATTTTATGGCCAATAGACATGCAGGGAAGGCATTACAACTTCCTCCTGTGACATGCCAGACCTATCCCACCCCCCTGCAGTGAGTGGCTGGTGACATCAAGTGACCGCCGAGTATATAAAGTGGGCCCGCCTGCGGCTTGCCTCACACGCACTCTGGCAGAGATTAGGGAAGGGGCTGTTGCTCATTCAAGGATAGTGTTAGCGTCTTCAAGAATCCCAACGGTCCTTCTTAGGGCCACATCTGACATAGTGCATTACTGTTGTGGCTGCTGGTAGCAGTTTTGCTCATTTTGGGGTTTTTTTTATATCTGGCGTGCAGGCTATAGCGTTCTCAGGCTGCAGTCTATACTACATAGTATAGGGAGAGTGGTGGTGAGGCAGGGACAGTGGTAGTGTGGAATCCTGTCTACAAGAACCCCAACGGTCCTTCTTAGGGCTACCTGTGACAGTGTGCATTTAACTTCGTGGCTGCTGGGAGTTCCAGTACCTCACTATTGCACAGCTAGGCCTGCTTGCAGGCTTCTGTATAATTTTTTTACTGGCTGCAGTTTGCGCAATATAAGCGCTGTTTGGCTCCAACTGCATGCCAATAATTCAAAAAATGTTTACATCGCCTTGTGTCTGCCGCCAACTGCACGCACAGCATACGGCGACAGCCCCAGATAGAGGGAGAGTCAGATACACGCTATATAGCCTGCATTTACACCGCTCTGTGTCTGCTCTATTCATAAACCACCATGCTGAGGGGTAGGGCTAGGGGATGTGGACGCGGGCGACGACGCGGAGTTCCAAGTGAGAGTGTGGGCATAGGCCGAGTTCCTGGTCCAGGTGAATCGCAGCCGGCTGCTGCGGGATTATGAGAGAGGAAAGTTTCTGGGGTCCCCAGCTTCATATCACAATTTTTGAGTCCACGTCATAGACCTTTATTACAAACAGAGCAATGTAAGCAGGTCCTGTCGTGGATGGCAGAAAATGAATCCAGCAATGTCTCCAGCAACCTGTCTTCTACGCCGTCCACTGCTGCAACTCTGAATCCTCTCACTGCTGCTCCTCCTTCCTCCTTGCCTCCTCACTCCATGAAAATGCCACATTCTGATGAGCAGGCAGATTCCCAAGAACTGTTCTCGTGCCCCTGCCCTGATTGGGAAAAAATGGTTCCTCTCCCACCTGAGGAGTTTGTCGTGACTGATGCCCAACCTTTGGAAAGTTCCCGGGGTCCGGGTGATGAGGCTGGGGACTTACGGCAACTGTCTCAAGAGCTTTCAGTGGGTGTTGAGGTCGATGATGATAATGAGACACAGTTGTCTATCAGTGAGGCAGTAGTAAGGGCAGTAAGTCCGAGGGAGGAGCGCACAGAGGATTTGAAGGAAGAGCCGCTTGACGATGAGGTGACTGACCCTACCTGGTTTGATAAGCCAACTGAAGACCAGTCTTTAGAGGGGGAGGCAAGTGCAGCAGCAGGACAGGTTGGATGGGGCAGTGGGGTGGCCAGGGGTAGAGGCAGGGCCAGATCCCCCAACTGTTTCCCAAATCCCCCTTTGGGCCAAGCCACCATGCAGAGGCCGAGGTGCTCAAAGGTGTGGCAGTAATTCACTGAGATTTCGGATGACCAACGAACACTGATGTGCAACCTTTGTCGCGCCAAGATCAGCCGGGGAGCCACCACTACCAGCCTCACCACCACCAGCATGCGCAGGCATTTGATGGCCAAGCACCCCACAAGGTGGGATGAAGGCTGTTCACCGTCTGTGGGTTGCACCACTGCCTCTCCCCCTGTGCCCCAACCTGCCACTCAGATCCAACCCCCCTCTCAGGACACAGGCACGAGCGTCTCCCGGCCTGGACCCACACCCTCACCTCCGCTGTCCTCGGCCCCATCCAGCAATGTCTCTAAGCGCAGCGTCCAGCTGTCGCTTGCGCAAGCGTTGGAGCGAAAGCGCAAATACGCCGACACGCACCCGCACGCTCAAGCATTAAACGTGCACATTGCCAAATTGATCAGCCTGGAGATGCTGCCGTACAGGCTTGTGGAAACATGCTTTTAAAAAGGCTTTTAAAAACATGATGGCGGCGGCGGTCCCACGCTACTCGGTCCCCAGTCGCCACTATTTTTCCCGGTGTGCTGTCCCACCCCTGCACCAGCACGTCTCCCGCAACATCAATCGTGCCCTCACCAACGCGGTTACTGGGAAGGTCGACTTAACAAGGGACACGTGGTCAAGCACAGGTGGGCAGGGCTACTGTATCTCCCTGTCAGCACATTGGGTGAATTTAGTGGAGGCTGGGACCGAGTCAGAGCCTGGGACCGCTCACGTCCTACCCACACCCAGAATAGCGGGCCCCAGCTCGGTGCTGGTATCTGCGGCGGTGTATGCCACCACCACTAAACCTTCCACCCCTCCTCCTCCTTCTCCTACACAACCTCTACCTTGCAATTAAGATGTGTCAGCAGCACGCCGCCAGCAGTCGGTGTCGCGTGGCACGGCAGCATAGCGGTGGGCAAGCGGCAGCAGGCCGTGCTGAAACTAATCAGCTTAGGAGAGAAGAGGCACATGGCCCAAGAACTGTTGCATGGTCTGACAGAGCAGACCGACCGCTGGGTTTCGCCGTTGAGCCTTCAACCGGGAACGGTCGTGTGTGACAACGGCCGTAACCTGGTGGTGGCTCTGCAGCTCGGTAGCCTCACGCACGTGCCATGCCTGGCCCACGTCTTTAGTTTGGTGGTTCAGCGATTTCTGAAAAACTACCCACACTTGTCAGACCTGCTCGGCAAGGTGCGCTGGGTCAGCGCACATTTCCACAAGTCCAACACTAACGCCGCCACCCTGCGGACCCTGCAACATCCGTTTAATCTGCCAGTGCACCGACTGCTGTGCGACATGCCCACACGGTGGAACTCTATGCTGCACATGTTGGCCAGGCACTATGAGCAGCGTAGAGCTATAGTGGAATACCAACTCCAACATGGGCGGTGTAGTGGTAGTCAGCCTCCTCCATTCTTTACAGAGGAGTGGGCATGGTTGGCAGATATCTGCCAGGTCCTCGGAAACTTTGAGGAGTCTACCCAGATGGTGAGCGGCGATGCTGCAATCATTAGCGTCACCATTCCTCTACTATGCCTGTTGAGAAGTTCCCTGCAAAGCATTAAGGCTGACGCCTTGCGGTCGGAACAGGAGACAGGGGAAGACAGTATGTCACTGGATAGTCAGAGCACCCTCATGTCTATATCTCAGCACGTTTTGGAGGAGGAGGAGGAGAGGAGGGGGAAGAGACAGCTGGGCCCACTGCAGAGGGTACCAAGCTGCTTGCCTCTCATCTGTTCAGCGTGTATGGCCTGTGGAGGAGGAGGAGGAGGAGGATCCTGAAAGGGATCTTCCTAGTGAGAACAGTGGTGTGCTGCATACAGGTACCCTGGCACACATGTCTGACTTCATGTTAGGATGCCTTTCTCGTGACCCTCCCGTTAGACGCATTCTGGCCACTACCGATTACTGGGTGTACACACTGCTCGACCCACGGTATAAGGAGAATCTTTTGACTCTCATTCTCGAAGAGGAAAGGGGTTTGAGAGGGATGCAATACCACAGGGCCCTGGTGGAAAAACTGATGGTAAACTTCCCATCTGACAGCCCTAGTGGCAGAAGGCGCAGTTCCGAGGGCCAAGTAGCAGGGGAGGTGCGGAGATCAGGCAGCATGTTCAGCGCAGGCAGGGGAACACTCTTCAATGCCTTTGCCAGCTTTATGGCTCCCCAGCAAGACTGTGTCACCACTCCCCTGTCAAGGCTGAGTCGGAAGGAGCACTGTAAAAAGATGGTGAGGGAGTACATAGCCGATCGTATGACCGCCCTCCGTGACGCCTCTGCTCCGTACAACTATTGGGTGTCAAAGCTGGACACGTGGTACGAACTTGCGCTGTATGCCCTGGAGGTGCTGGCTTGCCCTGCTGCTAGCATCTTGTCAGAGAGGGTGTTTAGTGCAGCTGGGGGAATCATCACGGATAAACGTACCCGCCTGTCCACTGCCAGTGCCCACATGCTTACACTCATAAAGATGAACAAAGCCTGGATTTCCCCAGACTTCTCTTCTCCACCAGCGGAGAGCAGCGTTACCTAAAGATTCTTTTCGCTGCAACCACGGATGCAAGCATTGTTCTCTATCACCATAAATAAAGGGACATTTACCTTTGTCAATCTGTGTATGATATAAGTCCTCCTCCTCCTGCTCCTCCTCCTAAAACATCATGTCATCACGCAGAATTGCCAATTTTTCTGCGGCCCAAAAGGCTCATATAACTTTTTTCAAACAATGTTTCTACGTTTCTAACTAAAGCATTGAAACTTCGACATGAACCAATTTTTTTAACAGGGCTGCCTCCAGGATCTGTTACAAATTAAGCCACAGTAAGCTAAAATATTAATGGGTTTCACCTGCCCTCTCGGTTGAGCAATTTTTCTGGGGTACATTTGTACTGTTGGTACACTAATTTTTTGCGCCTTCGCCTACACTGTAATCCAAGTAATTTTTCTGGCCTTCACCTACACTCATGGTACACCAATGTGTCAGGGGTTTGCCTACACTCTTGCTACAGAAATGTAACTTGGGTCTGCCTGCCTATACTTCTGCCATAGTAATGCTACAGGGGTCTGCCTATACTTCTGCAACAGAAATGTTACTTCTGTCTGCCTATACTTCTGCTCCTGAAATGTTACTGTGGTCTGTCTATACTTTTACTACTGAAATGTTACTAATACTGGGCTCTGCATATACTGCTGCTACGGAAATGTTACAGGGCTCTGCCTATAATGCTGCAACTGAAATGTTACTGAGGTCTGTCTATATTGTTACTACAGAAATGTTACTGGGGTCTACCTAGACTTCTGCAACATAACTGTTAGTGGGGTTAGCTTATACCTTTGCTACAGGAATATTACAGGGCCTGTGCATAGTATGGGTGCACTACGTTTTCCCATTGCGGTGTTCTACGTATCTGGCCCTAAAAAAAACACAGACTGACTAGGGCATGGAATGTGGGCCGAAGCCAACCTGTATTTTATCTCACGTTACCGCAGCTATCCGGGGGACTGCATTGGGACAAAAAAGAGAGTGATACCCGCTAATGAGACGTTCACAGCTATGCTAGCATTGGAGTTCGCTCTAGGCCCACAATTGCTGAGGGTTTGTGCAGAGGCCTATGTCCTGGGTGCAGTGAAAGTCCGCTTCCTGCCTACGACTGCTGAAGCTGTTGGCCGAGGCCTATGTCCCGGGGGAACTGCAACTGCGCCAGGTTGGGGCTGTGCAACTTTTTTCTGGCTAATCCAGTCATTGTAGTGGGGAAAGAAAACGTAACTGATTTACTTAGCCAGCTTGGACTTTCTGCAGGCAAGCGTATAATGTTTTCGGCCTACAGTGTGCGTTACAGTATCTCTGTCAGCCTCCAAGTGCAGGCCAATAATCGCTTAATTTTCTACAATGCTCTGTGTCTGCTGTATTCGAAATACAACATGCTGAGGTGTAGGGGTAGGCCTAGAGGACGTGGCCATGGATGCGGGCGAGGACGCGGAGGTCCAAGTGAGGGTGTGGGCACAGGCCGAGTTTCTGCTCCAGGTCAATCGCAGCCAGCTGCTGCGGGATTAGGAGAGAGGCAAGTTTCTGGGGTCCCCAGCTTCATATCACAATTTTTGGGTCCACATCGTAGACCTTTATTACAAAATAGGCTGTGTGAGCAGGTCCTGTCATGGATAGCAGAAAATGCATCCAGCTATGTATCGACCACCCAGTCTTCTACGCCATCCACTGCTGCAACTCTGAATCCTTTTCCTGCTGCTCCTCCTTCCTCCCAGCCTCCTGACTCCATGAAAATTACACATTCTGATGAGCAGGCAGACTCCACTGTCCTCGGCCCCATCCAGCAATGTCTCTCGGAGCAGCGTCCAGCTGTTGCTAGCGCAAGCGCAAATACGCCGCCACGCACCCGCACGCTCAAACATTAAACGTGCACATTGCCAAATCAATCAGCCTGCAGATGCTGCCGTACAGGCTTGTGGAAACGGAGTCTTTCAAAAACATGATGGCGGCGGCGGTCCCACGCTATCCGGTCTCCAGTTGCCACTATTTTTCCCGGTGTGCCATCCCAGCCCTACACCAGCACGTCTCCCGCAACATCAATCGTGGCCTCACCAACGCGGTTACTGGGAAGGTCCACTTAACCACGGACACGTGGACAAATACTGGCGGGCAGAGCCACTATATCTCCCTGATGGCACATTGGGTAAATTTGGTGGAGGCTGGGACCGAGTCAAAGCCTGGGACCGCCCACGTCCTACCCACACCCAGAATTGCGGGTGGCATAGACCGTCCTGGCATCTGCAGCGGTCTATGCCACCTCCTCTAAACCCTCCCCCTCCTGCCCCTCCAACAATGAAAACATTCTTGGCAAATGCTCTTGCTTTGGTCTGTCTTGCGCTGGTCCAAGAATTTCACCTAAACCGGCACAATAGGAATGCCCCCGGACGTCCCCCTTAATCATGGCCACAGTTCCAAAAACCAACTAAATACAACCAGGGTCGTATTCGATTATTCCTAGCTGAAGCATTCAGCCAACCGGTAGAGAAATAGTGGCTTCCATCTTGTTTTTTTTAACTTTGTTTTATTTGTCAGGTTGCAAAGAACACGGTACAGAGCACAAAAGTTTGAAAGAAAGCATCATATAAGACAATGAGCATTTATATGCAAATAATATAGATGTTTACAATTACACATAGAGCTGGTCTGTACCTATATAAACTGGACCATAAAGGTATCGCTTTTCTAGTTTTGCTTGGTTTCATATTGAACAGTTGAATAACAATAGGGGAGGGAGAGCCGGAGAGCTCGCACCGGGCAGTTGTTTAACGCCTGATGGAGAGGTGAGGAATACAGCAAAAACGCGAATGGAATGTAAAGAGAAAAGGGAGAGTCAAGAGAAAGGGAGGATATAGAGGGGGGAGGAGGGGGGCAGGGGCCCGGGTAAGGATCAGGTTGATGATAAAGTATAGCGGTTGATGAGCCAGAGGCCACAGATCTCCTGAAACCTACCTGGGCACCCCGTTTTTAAAAATAATTTTTTCATAGGGAATGACGGTGTTTACTAGTTTTACCCATTGTATTAGTAGAGGTGGGTCTGCAGTCATCCAGTGTAGCACTACCACCTTGCGGGCCAGGAATAATATTTTCCTAAGGAAGGTGCGTGTATGTTTGGGCCATTGATCTTCCGACAGTAAGCCAAATAGGATTATTTTGGGATCCATTGATATAGTAAAAGGAGGTAATAAAAGTGAGTTTGTGGGGCGGAGCCTGGACGCTGAGCGGGTAGGCTGCCTGAGAGCCGCGCTCCTTCAGACAGACACTCACGGAGCCTTGCAGCAACGGCAAACTGAAAGAAAAATGCGCAAAACAACGAAGGACAGGAACACAGACCTGCAGAGCACCCCTCGACCGGCCAAAACGCAAGTAGATGTGCAGCGTTTCTTTAAAGAACGGTCGGCTCGTTCCCCGTGGCCCCCGTCCAAGATGGCGCCGGCACGAGCACTCGTCCCTGCACTCAACCAGGCGGAGGAAGAAGATCTGCCCTCAGATGGAGAGGAGGGTGAGTCTGTATCCAGAGGTTTCATGAAAAACCTAATCTCTCAAGCTCTCCGACCCATCAGCTCTGACCTGGCTGAAATAAAGGACGAGCTTAAACATCTGGGACACAGGGTGGAGGATTTAGAGTCCTCTTCTGCCGCCATTGTGTCACACTCCCTGCAACTAGAGCAAGCTGTTAAGGAACAGCATCTAAACCTTAACAGGGCGCTCCTACTCCAAGAAGACCTGGAGAATAGGAATAGGCGTAACAACTTGCGCCTAAAAGGGATCCCAGAATCTTACGCCAGCGAATGTTTAGCGAAAATCGCCAAATAAATTTTCGCCATTTTGTTGGGGGACGAAAGGGCATCCAGCATCAATATTGAGAGAATTCATCGAGCTCTCAGACCCCTGCCTAGCACCTCCAAGTTCCCAAGGGACGTGATTTGTAAATTACTCGCGTTCCCCGATACAACCGCAGTGCTGAGAGCAGCCAGATCGCAGGGAGAACTAAAATATTCAGACTCTTTGGTTCGTATCTTCCAGGACCTGGCACCTTCTACCCTTGCTAAGCGACGTGCTCTACGACCATTACTAGAGGTCCTTAAATCCAGGGAGTTACATTATGCCTGGTTATTCCCTTTCGGCATCAGCATCTCTATCCAAGGCAAAAAGTTTAACATTCGCACCCAGGAGGATATGCAAAAGTTGTGGGAGCTTCTGGATATCGAGCCTATTGACCTCCTAATTGGCAGTCGATCCCTGATCCGCTTCAGTTCCAACGGCTTGAGGACCCAGGGGACTGGATGTTAGCGGGTAGCTCAAAATCCCCTAAGGGGAAAAAGAAGAACCCACGCCAGGACCCGTGAACCTAGTGATGGCGGACTTGAGGTGCATCGTACCACTGCTTGTCAGAGCCAGAACGTACCCCAGAGGCAGCCTTAATTCCATCCACACTGCCTGCCTACTGTAGAGGGTTTTGTTTATGCTCTGCTATTGTTTTTCCTGTTTTTCCTTCCTTTCTCCAGCTTAACTTTGACTCATACAGTCCGGTGTGGTCCGAGGGTGGAGAACTGTTTCTTTCGATTCTACATCCCTACATCCTCCCTGGAAATCCAGAAGGATGTTGAAGATTTGCACTCCCTATTACCCTCCGGCTCATTGCTCGGGACTGGTGACTGATCTTTAATAAGTTTTGTCCTTACTGTTACAGTATACTTACACCCTTAATCTTATGCGTTTTACAAGATGTTTTTGCCATTGCTTAATATTTTTCTTCTTTCTGGTGCCAACCCGTCTGTTCCTCCTCCGAAGGGACTGGTGGGTGCCTGTTCTGTACTGTCCAGGCAGTAACTGATATTCTGAATTCCCGTCAGGGTCTGTGATTCTTCGGGACTTCAGTATGCTGTCCTCGGTTATCAAGCACAGTTTTATATAGTTACAGATCTACAAGTTATATTAGGGGGCAGAGGTTCCCCTTGTAGGGAATCTAGCTCTTCTTCCTAACAGCAAGACTTGTGTGTGACCTTCCCCACCTTCTTCCCCCCCCTCCTTCCTAACCCGATATACCCACCCCTCCACTACTTAAGTGCGGTGACCTTACGAAGGAGTTCCGTCGTGAACCCCTTTGCCCTTCATTTCCGTGTACTCTTGATCTCTAAATTTTTGTCTATTCCTTCCTTAGAGCAAGAGCCCTGCCATGAGCGGATTGCGTCTCACGTCTTTCAATGTCAGGGGCCTCAATTCCCCGTCAAAACGCCATGACCTGGAGCTTCTACTGAGAAGGTACAATACCAAAATTCTCTTTCTCCAAGAAACCCACTTTAAGGGAACCAAATCCTTCTCCCTTCCGGGGAAGTGTTTTCCCAGTGCTTATCACAGCACTCACCCCTCGTCGGCCTCGAAAGGGGTCTCCATATTTTTACATAAATCGATTAATTTCGTGGAGGAGGCTCAGTTTAGGGACGACAAGGGTAGAGTTCTCTACCTGAGAGGTACACTGAATAACACTAAGATGACCCTAGCGAACATCTATGCTCCCAATACGGAGCAGGTACCCTGGCTGTTAAAACAGTTGGATATTTTGAAAAACTTCAGTGTAGGCCAGGTCATTTTGGCAGGCGATTTTAATATCACCTTCAATCCCGCGTTAGACTCCTCTTCCGGCCGGTCTCAGGTCTCGCAGGGCAAACTGAGAAGGTTGGGCAAACGGATCCAGGAGCTCGGCTTGGTGGACTCGTGGCGCTCTCTAAACCCTACCACGAGAGATTTCTCGTATCTCTCCTCGGTACATTCAACATATCAAAGATTGGATTACATCTTGGTCTCCTCCGCCCTCCTCACGACACTGATTAGAGCCGACATAGACACCATGACGATATCGGATCATGCCCCCGTGCATGTGACGTTGCGTCCACCACAACCATGCGCTAGAGAATGGAGATGGTCGCTCAATATATCTCTTCTCGACCAGATAGAGGACAGGGAATATTTGACCAAACAGCTCGAGGAGTACTTTCACCTTAATTCAACAGAGGGGTCTAAGTCCCCGATGGTCTGGGAGGCCCATAAGGCCTATATGCGTGGCTTGTTGATTGACCTTGGTTCCCGGGTCAAGAAACGCACTCAGAAGGCCATCGACGATAAACTCTCACGAATTGCTAAACTAGAGTTAACAGCGAAACTGTCTCAAACAAAACAAAATCTGGATAAACTGTCTGAGGTAAGAGCCGACCTGAAACTATTATTGAACTCTAAATTCAATAAAAAACAGCTGAACTTTAGACATAAGATATATGCCCAGGGCAATAGGGGCAGTAGACTTATGTTGGCGCTGATTAAAAAAGCCCGTGCAAAGACCCAGATTAGGGCTATTAAGTCCCCTTCGGGAGTAACTTTGACCGCCTCCAAAGATATAGCAGAAGAATTCCGAAAGTACTACTCGGCCTTATATAATATAAGAAAAGAGGGTGACGTTTCGCCCCCAGAAAAATACACTGACCTCATAGACGGATTTATCAGGCAGATAAATATGCCCAGACTTGACTCAACGGAGGCTTCTTCGCTAATTGACCAGGTAACACAATCCGAGGTAGAGCATCTAGTCCCCCTAATAAAAGCCCCGGCCCTGATGGCTTCCCTCTCCAATATTACAAAACTTTTCTCCAAGTGATTAAACCGAGATTAACAACTTTGTTTAATGACCTGATGGGAGGTGCATCCCTGCCGAGACAAGCCCAGGAGGCCCACATCGCCTTGATTCATAAAGATAACAAAAATCCGGAGTTATGCGGGAATTACCGCCCTATATCTTTGATTAATCAAGATATGAAGCTCTGGGCTAAACTGTTAGCAAATAGACTAGCCCCCTTTGTACCCTCCCTGATAGATGGAGAACAGGCGGGCTTTGTCAAGGGAAGGGAGGGGAGAGACAATTGCCTTAGGCTTCTCCGCACGGCCAGATACGCTCAACATCACAAGATCCCTCTTGCCTTAGTAGGTACTGATGCCGAAAAGGCTTTTGATAGGGTTGACTGGCTATACATGGAGAGGGTGTTGCACCACTTTAACTTCCCTGTGCAATTCATCCGGGCTATCTTCTCGCTTTATGCTTGCCCCCATGCAAGACTTAGGGTAAACAAGATTCTCTCCCCTCCCTTCCTCATAAAAAACGGTACTCGGCAGGGATGCCCCCTCTCCCCTTCCCTCTTCATTCTGTCGTTAGAACCTCTACTATTGAGGATAAGGCAGGACCCCGGGGTTGGAGGCCTTGATATTGGTGGGCGACAATTCTCAGCGGCGGCCTTCGCGGACGACGTGGCATTTCTAGTCACCGAGCCTCAGAAGAGCTTGCCCAGGCTCCTAGAGCTTCTAGGAGAATTTGGTGGAATATCGAACTTTAAAATTATTCTAGCAAAATCGACAGCACTAAATATTTCTATACCACCAAAGCAGTATGACCAACTGAGAGCTAGCTTACCCTTAGCTTGGTCATCCTCCTACCTAGAATATCTGGGTATTAGGCTAACCAAAAAAGCGGAAGATTTGTATAGCGCGAATTTTGTCCCCCTTATTGATAGGGTCAAGCATCTTCTCAAAACCTATGACATTCCATGTGTGTCATGGTTTGGGAGGAAAAACACTATAAAAACCTATATTCTCCCCATTATAATGTATAAGATTAGGATGCTTCCTATCCGCCTCCCCTCCAGTTTCTTTAAAGAGCTGCGCTCGGCCTTCTCGGGTTTTGTGTGGAGGCGGAGGAGACCAAGACTGGCGCATAGTCTTATGATAAGGAGTCGCAGTGAGGGTGGTATTGACCTCCCCAACCTATGCGACTATTACAGAGCATCCCAACTTCGCTATTGGTGGGACCTTGCGCAGATGGAGGGTGATAAGCTTCTCACAAGTTTAGTGGAAGGTTATAACAGATCTCCACTATCTGAGGACTTATGGTTCCCAGTCAGCGCACACTACCAGTCCAGGACCTACAACCCACTTCTCAGGGGCCCTTGTGAGGTTTGGGACAAGCTTAGAGCGGAATTGGCTCCAGCTCCCTCACCTATACTTCCGTTGTCCTCCGTCCCTAAAATACTGAACCCCCTCCTGAGTCGGGACATGGCCCCAGTGTGGGGGAAATTTAAATCTCTCCATATTGCAAACTTACAAGCTCATGCTCACCTCGACCCGACCAGCATCCTTCAAAAGCTACGGCCTGGAGAGAATTTTTCATTCTTAGAGAAGGCTTAAGTGACAGGCACACTCAGAGTATACCTTAGCAAATACAAATCCACTAGACCTTCTACATCCTTTGAAAAGGCCTGATTGGAAAACAAAGCCTCTCAAAAGAGTATTTCCTTTCTACGTAGGAACTTTATCTCACCAGGCCAGTCCTACAAACCAGCCTTCCTCTCTTCATGGGAGAAGGAGCTGGGTATCCACATAAACGCAGAAGAGACTAAATCAATCTTAAATACCTCATTTGGTCTGTCCCCTTGCGTCACTGCCCAGGAGGCACACTATAAACTGCTTGTAAGGTGGTATCGGACCCCTCAGTGGTTATTTGACCGCAAACTCTCCACCCAGAAAGCTTGTTGGAGATGCAAGACCGATGAGGGGACATACCTTCACATCTGGTGGTCATGCCCGGTCCTGACTCCCTTTTGGAGAGGTGTAGATATAATCATCCGGAAGATTTCCCCAAAGATTTCTATCTCCCCGGACTTAGTCCTGTTATGGAGACCACAGAAGCATTTTCATCCTACAAGGAACAAACTGATTGCTCTGCTTCTGGACACAGCTAAATCACTAATTCCCCGTTTATGGCTACAAAATACTCCCCCTACGTTGGGTCAATGGAGAGAGCGAGTTGATAACTTGTACTCATTGGAAGAATTACATAGCTGGTCAAACAACACCTATGGCAAGTTTATTGTAACCTGGGCACCATGGCGTGAGGTACGGCTCCTGGCGTTGTGGGACTAATGAGATGAGGTACACCTGCTCCTTCTTCCTCTTTCTGCTAACGGTCCACCACAACTTACTTTTTCCCCTCCCCCCTTTCCCTTCCCCATCTTTCCCTCTCCTTCTTTCCTGCCTCCCCCTTCCGCATAATTTACAGATGTTGATTTCTGTGTGTATTCTAGCTATATGTCGGGTAAGAGTGTAAAACTGGAGGAGTGGGATTGTTGTATGGTCTCACGCTTAACTCCTCTAGTATGGCTATAAACAATGTATCACCACGCCTACCGCAAGCGAAGAGAAGAGTTAGAGATAGTAGACATAGGCGTACTTGTACTCTCTTTCCCAATGTATGCTTTGTTACATGTAGTATTATTTGATATCCTTGTATAATTGTTAAAACTCTAATAAAATATTGATTTGAAAAATAAATAAATAAAAGTGAGTTTGTAAAGGCTGTAATGTCAGACCAGAAGTTGTTGATTGGTGGGCAGTCCCAAATCAGATGCCAAAAGTTTGCCACAGGTCGGTGGCATCTGTGACATGAGTTTGAGGGGATGCTGCCCATTTTGTGTAGCCGGCTAGGGGTGAGATAAGATTGATGGATTATATAAAGTTGGATCAGTTTATTGTTTGCGGCAGGAGAGACGGACAGGTAGGATTCCATAATGTCTGTTCAATCATCAGTTGTGAGGGATGGGATGGAGAATGTCCATTTGTCAAAGGCTGGGAGCGGGTTGTGGATTATTTTGGCTGAAAGCAGGTGTGTATACAGTGCCGAAATCAAGCCCCTGGGTCCCTGGGATTTAAGGATTCCAATTGTAGGGAAGTTGGATATCTGAGTGGAGTTGGGGGGGAATTGGGTGGATAACGCGTGTCTGAGTTGAAAAAAATCGGAATAGTTGAAGGCGTGGGGATTGTAATGAGTCGCGCAGCTGAGTGAATGTAGGGAATGTGCCGTCTGTATATATATATATCTCAGTGAAATGACCCCTAGGCTCCTCCAGTATTGGGGGTCCGGGACCGATTGCAAGGCTGTCAGGCCTGGGTTATCCCAGAGAGGGAGATCGGATACCGTGTCTCCAAATCTCTGGAGAGATTTTGTTTCCCTCCATACACTCAGAGCCAGTTTATGGAGTGGTAATAGGTCAGAGGGATTAGAGCGATCGGGGAACTCCAAATACACCAACAGATTGTTGCCTTTTACCTGATGTTCAAGGTATTGGTCTGTAGTGGGTTTTTCTATACTCTGAAACCACGAACACATATTTCGTAGCTGGCTGGCTAGGTAATATAATCGAAGGTCTGGAAGGGACATTCCAGCCTGGTTCTTGGGTCTTTGCAGTGACATTAAGCTTAGTTTGGGCCTCGATGAGCCCCAAATGAACGAGGAATGTAGGAGTTTAGGGATTGGAAATACCGTTTGGTGACAATCACAGGCATATGACTAGGTTTATGCGTCTGGCTACTGATAGGGGCAACCTGGATCACTGTTTAAGTTTGTGTCTCATGGTTTTGAGTAGAGGGTTAATGTTTTCCTCCAGGGCCTTGTGGTGGTTTCGGGTTATGTTTACCCCAAGATATTTGAATGTGGATACCACCGCCAGGCCGTGTCTAGATACTGAGGGATCTATCACAGGGTTATGGTCCATGTATAGGATCGTGGATTTGGACCAATTGACTTAGGCCTGAAAATTGGGTGAATTTGTCGATGTGGTACAAGGCCTGGCAGAAGGAGGTTTCAGGGTTTGATAAGAAAAAGGATCGTGTCATCCGGATAAAGGCGCACCTTACTCTCCAGGCCCCTGCACCTGATTCCGGTTACAGTGGGAGTGGATCTCAAGCGGATTGCCAGAGCCTCAATGGCTATGGCGAATAAAGCCAGGGATAGTGGGCAGCCCTGCCAGGTGCCCCTGGATAGTGAGAAGTCGGATGAAGGGATACCGTTCACCGCCACGTTGGCGCTTGGGGATTTATATATAATCTTGATCCAGTGCTTGAATTGGGGGCCGAAACCGAAGCGGTGAAGGCAGGCCTCTAGGAAGCTCCACTCCAAGGAGTCAAAGGCTTTCATCATGTCTAGTGACACAAGGGCCCAGGGCCTGTTGAATTTGGTACCAAGCTGAATGGCAGTCTGGACTTTGCGTATGTTGATCGTTGTGGACTTCCCTGGCATGAAGCCAGTTTGGTCTGGATATATAATGGAGAGAATGATTTGGTTTAGCCTAGTTGCTAGGACTTTGGTTAGAATTTTGTTGTCTGCATTGACTAGCGAAATGGGTTTTTGTTAGGCTTTAGTAGGACAATTATAGTGGCTTTATAGAAGGAGGGGGGAAGGTAGTTGCCTAATTGGGCCTGGAGTAATGTTTCGTGCAACAGTGGAGTAAGGTGTTCGCTATATTTCTGGTATACTTCAATGGAAAGGCCATCTGGGTCCGGGGATTTATTGAGTGCCATTTCTTGGATGGTCTGTTGGATTTCATCTAGGGAGATTGGGGCCTCCAGAAGCACTATTTGATCGGTGTTGAGTGTTGGGAATACCAAGTCTTGAAGGTAGCTGAGGGTGTCTGTAGTGGATTTATTAGTGGAGGAGCTGTAGAGATTGGCATAAAATTCTCTAAATCGTTCTGTGATGGCATGCGCGTCGGTAAGCGTCTCGCCTTGTAGATTTTTAATTTTAAGGATGGTGTTGGCTTGGCTCTCCCGCCTGATGAGACTAGCCAACAGGTGGCTAGATTGGTTCCCTAGTTCGAAGTAATATTGTTTGGTGAAAAATAATTTCCATTTGGTTTTTTCGTGGATTTGGATTCTATGCAGGCGGGATATGCCAAGCCAGGCCACCCTGTTGGAGTCTGTGGGGTCAGATATATATAGTTTTTCAGCTTCCATAGCCGGGGCCTCGATGTCGCAATCGGTCTGGGATGTAGATTTTTTTGTGAGTGATGGCAGATTTAAGACAGCCTCTGAGGTAAGCTTTGAGGGTATCCCATTTTAGGGCATAGTGGGTGTTGTTGTTGTGGATGTCTAGAAAGGTTAATATGTGGGCGGGTGTTTGGTCGCCGGTGTCGATGAGTTTGAGCCAGAATGGATGCATTTTCCAGGTGAGGAGGATCTTGTATTGGGGGAATTCTAAGTATAATAGTATCGGGCAGTGGTCCGAAATGCCTCGCGGGCAGTGTGTTATGTTGGAGAGGTGAATTGCCAAAGGTGGAGAGCCGAATATATAATCAATTCTGGATAGGGTGTTGTGACCCAGGGAGTGACAGGTGTATTCATGGATAGTGGGGCGACTGATGCACCAGAGATCTACCCAACGCACACTGTCGATTAGCTGTTGCAGGGGGGATTTAGCGGTGGTAGGGGTTGTGGAAGATGTATCGAACCTGTCTATATTTGAGTTCATTACTTGGTTAAAGTCCCCCATGCAGATGATACTTGCCAGGGGGTATTGGTGGGTGAATGCTATGGCCGCTTGTAAAGAATATAGATTGTTATGGGGCGGGTTATATATACATAAGATGGTATAGGACTTAGAATCTATTTCCGCATGTACGAAGATAAATTTCCCTTCAGGGTCTCTACGGGCGCTAATCGGGTTCCATCTTACTGTTTTGTGGATGAGGAGTGATACTACCCTGGAGAAGGAGGTGTGAAAGGAGTGGATTACCCATTGGACCCAGGGTTTTTTGAGGAATTCGTCTCTTTCTGTAGTGAGATGAGTTTCCTGCAAACATACAATGTGAGGGTTAAATTGTTTAACGTACGAGAAAACAGCTTTGCGTTTGGCGGCGGTGCCCAGGCCTCTCACATTCCAACTGAAGCATGTTAACGACATTTGGTTAGCATAGTATGGTAAGTCATAAATGGGGCGTTTAAAAACGACGACATTTTACGTGCGATAGTAAGATGGTGGCACCAGCGCAGGCCCCCCGGAAGATTAACAAAAACTGAACTATAACCGCACAAATAGTTAACATGTGACATCCCGTTTAACTGTTGTGGCAGGAATGTCGAGAAAAGAAAACTTTAAGCTACGCTCTGTCAAGAGAGTAGCGGTTGTTGCAAGTAGGGGAAATTCCTATGGCCTTAGGGAAAGTAATGGCACCGACTGAGCATAATGGGTTTTGCGTTTATTTATTATGTGTTGAGGTCCCGATATGGAAGTTATTAAGTGTTAATTGCATATTGTTCCCAGTAGGCCAGGGGAATTATAGGAGGCAACATTGTGAATAAGATTTAGAACATAGCTGCATCATATTTAGGATCAAGCGTCCTCTGGTGATATGGGATGCATACGGAGCCATTCCATGGCTTCGGTCGGAGACTGCATGAAAAAGACTTTTCCGTCCGCTACGATGCGCAGGCGGGCAGGGTAAGCCATGGAGTAAGGGATGTTTCTGTCTTTGAATTTCTTCTTGACCTCTATAAAGGTGGCTCTCTGCTTCTGTAAATCTGCGGAAAAGTCCGGAAATATGGAGACCACCGAATTGTTGTATTTGAGTGGGTCTTTAAGCCTGGCTTGACGCAGAGCGACGTCACGGTCTCTGCAGTTTAGAATCCTTGCCAGGAAGGGTCGCGGGGGGACTCCCGGAGGCGGCGGTTTGGTTGGGACTCGGGCTCTCTCCACGGTAAAGGAGGCTGAGAAGATGTCATTCCCCAGTATAGATTTTAGCCAGTTCTCGGTGAATACCTCCGGTTGGGAGCCCTCCATTCCCTCCGGAAGACCGATTATACGTAGGTTGTTACGGCGGAGGCGATTTTCTAAGTCGTCCATCTTGGACTGGCAGAATTCTGATTGCTTAGTAGCTTTTTGTATTGCTGCCGGGAGTGGCCTCAGGGTGTCTTCTACATTAGAAACACGGTCTTCCATCTCACCCATCCTGCCTCGCATAGTTTGTAGGTCTAGCCTCAGCAGGGAGACATCCGCTTTGATTTCATCTATTTTGCCCGTGAGGGAGGATTTGTAGACATTGATAGCTTTGAGAAGTTGTCGCATAGTGGGTTCTGGGCTCTGCCCAGGGTCAGCCTCGTTCTCCCTCGCCTGGGTGGTTCGCGAAGGACGTGGTGTATGTTCAGGTGTGTCTGTCCGGGAGAATTCATTAAGTTTTTCGGCTGCAGTGCTGCCCTTGGTGCGGGTACTCATGTTGAACAGATGTTGCGCGGGGAGGTCAGTGGAGGCTGTAGGAGTGTGGCTCCGCGATGGTATTGAGAGAAATGCGTGGGGAGGGAGAGAAACCTTGCCTGTGATGTTATGGAGAACTGGGTAGCCTGAGACACCTGGTGGTGTTAACTTGTCACGGTGAGCAGATATGGGTGTGGGTTGTGGGCCCTAGAGCTCTATGTAGGGGCCTGGATTACAGTCCGGCCAGTCTGGCAGGGGGTGGTGGTTCAAGGAGTCACAAATACTAAGCCCCTAAGTCCCGGTGGGGGTCCTGTGGTGACTCCGGAGGGATAGCCCTCGGGCCCCAGGTAAGTAGGCGTCTTAACGGGCTGCTTGCTTCTGCCGCTCTCTTTTATACAGTCAGTCAGAGGTGGCCCCGGGTGCCCAGATATGTGAGGGGCTGCAATATGGCTTCTACTATCCTGTAAGGGGTCCCACCAGAGGTTTTATTAGGTGAATGCTCCAAGTGCGCTGGGTCACCCTCTCCACCTGTATCGCCCAGGTGTTGTTGGCCTTCCCGGTAATGACCCACCAGGGTCTACTCACTGTTTGTGGATTCCTGGAGCAGGGGTTCAGCAGTGGACATAGTTCGTCGCAGGTCCTGTGTGCCGGAGTGCAGACTGGCACGGTGCAGCAAGGTGGCAGCCCAGGTCGGCGTGCCGTTGGTCAGAAGTATGGTCTTGTCCAGTGGAAAGAGGAGGCCAGCCTGCAGCTTGATCGGAGTCTGCAGGGAAGGAGTTCTCCAGGGCTCCACCAGCAGATGGGGGCAGGAGGAATATGGCGGCGGGACGGCGGCGCCAAGTCCCCGACGCGTCTGCTGAGGTGTCCCGTCGGGATCCAGAGGATGGCCTTCGTCTAGGTCTGTGCAGGCCTTCACTGACCGTGGGATGATTCGGCGGTATGGTCCGGCGCGGCCAGTCACGCCGCAAGAGGAGGTGAGCCGCGGCCTATTCCGGACTGCCTTCAGATGCCGGGGACCGGTCCCGATGAGGTAGCAGGGACGCGTGAAGCGGAAGGCTTTGGGGCGCGGTGCTGTCGGATCACAGCTGAGATTGCTGGCAGGGCGTTGGCGGGCGATCTCTCCCGCCCTCCGTCCCAAGGTCCGCGCCGTCCAGTGGGGTCTCAGAGGCGCTGCTGTCTCTGTTCCGCAGCTGCAGCAGGGTGTGTGGGCCCCGTTGGTGCCTCGGGGAGGTGAGTGGAGCGAAATAGGCCAGGATTTTGGCAGGATTTAAAGAGTCCCCTGGGGAGCTTCACTTAAGTGCGACCGTCCATCTTGGTCGCAGGCCACACCCCCGGCTTCCATCTTGTTGGTACTGATAATAATTACATATTTTAGTGTACAGCTGAGGTAGGAATAGAGCCGCCTTTAGAACACAGCATCCCTGCAGGGCTGGGGACAGAGTAGCAGCAGGCACATATCCTTAGTGGAAGCAGGCCAGCTGAGATCCACATACTCCCGGACTGAGTCCAGGGAGTATTGATGAGGTCTTTACTTGTGATCATCTTTGGTAATTCCTGACAAAGATGAGTGGTATAGCCAGAAACTTGCATTGCTAATACTTTGAAATGGTCAACAGAAAACAGATGAATGAAGCCTTTTCATATTTCTGATTGAGATGAGGAGGAGTTCAGACTTTTAGTACCTAGAATATCCTTTTCATTGCTATCAAATGCCCCTCTTGTCTCAGAAAATACTAGCTTTTCCACATAGCTGTTGTCACTTCCACTTTTGTTCTGTGGCTTTACTTTTGTCCATTGGCTCTTATTCGTATCTGAAGGTTTGATTTTGCCCATGGAGGCAAAATTCAAGCTGGAGGTGTGGAAAGGAGCGTGACCCTGGGCGCATTAACGTGCTTCCCACACAGACTATAGCGGGTCCTGGTCATGGTGTCTTGGCCTTGTAATGCCACCTCCTCCTCCCGCTTGGGATCAGCAGTGCGCATCATGTATTTTCTCTCGTGTTACCACAGTTATTGAAGAGACTTGTTTGGCCCAAAGGAGAGGAGCGTAACTGCATTAACGTTACAGCGGTCTGCCTATACTTTAACTACAGAAATGTTACAGGGGTCTGCCAATACTGCTACTACATAAATGTTTCTGGGGTCTGTGTATACTTCTGCAACTAAAATGTTACTGGGGTCTGTCTATACTGTTACTACTGAAATGTACCTAATACTGGGCTCTGCCTATATTGCTGCTATGGAAATGTTACTGGGCTCTGCCTATACTGCTGCAACTGAAATGTTACTGGAGTCTGTCTATACTGTTACTACTGAAATGTTACTAATACTGGGCTCTGCCTATACTGCTGCTAATGAAATGTTACTGGGGTCTGTCTATACTGTTATCACTGAAGTGTTACTAATACGGGGCTCTGCCTATACTGCTGCTACTGAAATGTTACTGGGCTCTGCCTGTACTGCTGCAACTGAAATGTTACTGGGGTCTGTCTATACTGTTAGAACTGAAATGTTACTGGGCTCTGCCTATACTGCTGCAACTGAAATGTTACTGGGGTCTGTCTATACTGTTACTTCTGAAATGTACCTAATACTGGGCTCTGCCTATACTGCTGCTATTGAAATGTTACTGGGCTCTGCCTGTACTGCTGCAACTGAAATGTTACTGGGGTCTGCCTATACTGTTACAACTGAAATGTTACTGGGGTCTGCCTATACTGCTGCAACTGAAATGTTACTGGGGTCTGTCTATACTGTTACCACTGTAATGTTACTAATACTGGGCTCTGCCTATACTGCTGCTACTGAAATGTTACTGGGGTCTGTCTATACTGTTACTACAGAAATGTTACCAATACTGGGCTCTGCCTGTACTGCTGCAACAGAAATGTTACTGGGGTCTGCCTATACTGCTGCTACTGAAATGTTACTGGGCTCTGCCTTTACTGCTGCAAAATGTTACTGGGGTCTGTCTATACTGTAACTACAGAAATGTTACTGCGGTCTACCTAGACTTCTGCAACATAACTGTTAGTGAGGTCAGCTTATACCTTTGCTACAGGAATATTACAGGGGTCTGTGCATAGTATGGGTGCACTAAGTTTTCCTATCGCGGTGTTCTACATTTCTGACTCCCCAAAAAAACCCAGCCTGACTAGGGCATGCATTGTGGGCCGAAGCCAACCTGTATTTTATGTCATGTTACCTCAGCTATCCGGGGCACTGCAATGGGATTTATTTATGTATCGTCGGTGGGTTCCAGGGAGCCACCCATGCTGTGGGTGCACACAGACTTCCCATAGCGGAGTTGTACCTGCCTGTGACTATGAAAAAAAACCCAGCCTGACTAAGGCATGCAGTGTGGGCCGAAGCCAACCTGTATTTTGTCTCATGTTACCTCCACTATCCATGGCACTGCAATGGGATTTATTTATGTACCGTCGGTGGCTTCCTGGGACCCACCAATGCTGAGGGTCCAGACAGACTTCCCATAGCGGAGTCGTACCTGCCTGGCACTATGAAAAAAACCCAGCCTGACAAGGGTATGTAGTGTGGGCCGAAGCCAACCTGTACTTTATCTCACGTTACCTCAGCTATCCGGAGCACTGCACTGGGACAAAAAAGAGGAGCGATAAAGCTGTAATGAGACGTTCACAGCTACGCTAGCATTGGAGTCCGCTCTAGGCCCGCGATTGCTGGGGGTTTGTGCAGAGGCCTATGTCCTGGATGCACTGAAAGTCCGCTTCCTGCCTACGATTGCTGAAGCTATTGGCCGAGGCCTATGTCCCGGGGAAACTGGAGCTGTGCCAGGTTTGGGCTGTGCAACTTTTCTTTGGCTAATCAAGTCATTGGAGCGAGGAATGAAAACGTAACTGATTTACTGAGCCCGTCGCAGATGAGCTAGCATTGAATTCCGCTTCTTGCCCACGTTTGCTGAGGGTGTGGGCTGAGGCCTATCTCCCGGGGGAAGTGCAAGTACGCCGGGTTGGGGCTGTAGAGCTTTTTCCTGCTAATCCAGTCATTGGAGCAGTGAAAGGAAAGGTAACTGATTTACTGAGCCCATCGCAGATGAACTAGCATCGAAGTCCGCTTCATGCCTGCGTTTGCTGAGGGTGTGGGCTGAGGCCTATGTCCCGGGGGAAGTGCAAGTATGCCAGGTTGGGACTGTGGAGCTTTTTCCTGCTAATCCAGTTATTGAAGCGGTGAAAGGAAAGCTAACTGATTTAATGAGCCCGTCGCAGATGAACTATCATCGATGGCAGCTTCATGCCTACGATTGCTGAAGCTGTGGACCGAGGTCGATGTCGTGGGCGCGGTGCAAGTCTGCCATGTTTGACCGCTCTGATTTATTTATTGTTCATGTCTTGGGTTTCCTAGGACCCACCTATGCTGTTGGTGCACACTTAGTTCCCATCGCAGTGTTTGACCTGTCTGGCACAAAGATACTGACTGACTTGGGTAGGGGGCATAGTGCAGATGGCTTTCCCTTTGCGGTGTCGATTGAGCTATGCGACACCTAGACAGAATGAATACTGTGTGGGCACATGGATTCCCCATACCTATGTAACTCATTCCCACGTTTGCAGCTCCTGACGGAGGTGGCACAGAATTGGAATGAAGATCGAACGTCAATTTCTCATTGATTTTCTACAGCATTGTGGGCTATCGCCCTGCCCCTTTTAACCCTTTCTAATCCATTTATTTTTTCTCACCCATTCTCCCCAGCTCCAAATAAATTGGAGCTGGGAGAATGGGTGAGAAAAAATACATTTTCCCTGCACCCTCCTGATCTGACAGAGTTCAGGAGGGTGCAGGGAGGGACCTGCTTACCTGACCGGCGTCTTGTGCATTCTCCTTCTGCCTCCCGGCTCGGCGATCATGTGACCGCTGGGGTCAGGTGAAACCTGGCGGTCACATGATCGCCGGGTCGGGAGACAGAAGGAGAATACACAAGACGCTGGTCAGGTAAGCAGGTCCTTGCACGGTGCAGGCTCCCGGCTCGGCGTTCATGTGACCGCCGGGGGTCAGGTAACACCGGCGGTCACATGATCGCCGGCCGGAATCTATGCATTGCATAGCGCTAATTGAGCGCTATGTAATGTATAAAGAAGTGGGCAGAAAGGGTTAAAAACCATTTCTGCCTTCTCCTCGGGGGTCCTCGATGACGACCAGTAAAGGAGTGCATCTGCACCCGATGTGCCTGACGATCGGGTGCAGATCCACTCCTGCACTGCAGTGTCGGGCCTGCCCCGACATCGGAGCTGTGGAGGAAAATGATGATGTCGGGGCAGGCCCGACATTGGACTGGAAAGGGTTAAAGAGGGTCGCTACCTGGCCCTGCCAACCCTCTGCAGTGTGTGCCTCCGGTTCCCCCTCATGGCAGACGCACTTATAAATAGACATGAGGGTGGTGTGGCTATGAAGCCAGCGTGTGGCATGAGGGCAGCTGAAGGCTGCGCAGGGACACTTGTGTGTGCGCTGCGGACGCAGGGTCGTGCGGGAAAGGGGGGGGGGGGGTTGGGCAGCATGTAACCCAGGAGAAGAGGCAGCGGTGTGTCCCGCAGGCAGTGCTTGTGCTTGGTTGGAGGTAGTGTGGTGCTTAGCTAAGGTGTGCCTTGTTAATGAGGGTTTGTCCAAAGTAAAAATTGTTAGGGGGGGCTCACTATTGCCGCTATTGTGGCTTAACAGTGGGGCCTGGGAGCCTGAGATGCAGCCCGGCATGTTGCCCCTCACCTGCCCTATCCATTTCTGTGTCGTTTCCATCACTTTCTTGGGTTTTCCAGATTTTCACAAATGAAAACCTTAGCGGAGCACCGGTCATATACAAAAATGCTCGATTCGCCCATTGACTTCAATGGGGTTTGTTACTTGAAACGAACTCTCGAGCATCGCGGAAAGTTCGACTCGAACAACGAGCACCCGAGCATTTTGGTGCTCACAAATCTCTACATGCAATGATTATCGCTCAAAAGATGGCTTTTGAGTGAATTTTGAGCGATAATCATTGTGTCTAAATGGGCATTTACTCTCTGTACTGCTGAATAAACAAGACATGAGAACTTACTTATCAGATTTACTGTTCTTAAAAAATACTGAGTTGATCTTTTCATGGATGCTGACAAGTTATGTAAATGAGTTGACTTCAGGTGTTATGAGTGCATTATGACTACTGGCAAGTAGTATTGCTTATCATGATCGGCCAGCAAATAAAATCATGCCGACATTGCAGAATAAGATTGTGTCATGCAGATCCTTTTGATGACAATTGTAGTAAATTTAGTTTTCTCATGGTGCAAGCTGAATCATGTGAGTATGCCTCCAATCAGCAGGCAGGGTGCCTTGATGATGTCAGAAAAAAGCGTCCTCCATCTTGAATGTGGTCAGCACTTTAATTTGATACCTGCATTATATTATCCAGCTATATGTAGTCACACGACCATGACATCAGCAGTGTCAGCAATGATATGTGCATCATGTGATTGTTGTTTCACTCTCGGTTCACGAGCACCAACTTTAAAAATTTATATATAAAATTATTCCAATCAAACACCCTGCCTGCTTGAAAAAGGAGAAAGTTATATCTCCAAAACACGTTGCATAGCTATCTTGAAGAATCATTCATGACCTACTATCTTTTGAAATTAATATCTCTAAACCAACTACCTGCATCTTGGGCACCTAAATGAGTGTTATCACAAGCAAACTTGGCCATAGAGGAGTTCTGCCTTAACCCCTTAGTGACAGCTCTATAGCGTTTTTACGTGCTGCATCTGCAGGACTTCTATGGAGGGAAATCATGCTGCTATCTCTCCATACATCACGGGTGTCAGCTGTTTCTTACTGCGAGCAACAGCCTCTGACAAGCCGAGCGTCCAATGAGGGCTGTTAACTCTTCAAATGCCACTGTCCTGTACGACCCCCCACAATGAGATTGCAGGGAGCTGTGTGGGTGTCATGGCAGCCAAGGTCCTTCTGACAGGCCCCAGGGCTGTAATGGTAGAATGCTTATCAAGCCAACCCCGTGGGGTGCCAGAAATGCGTTTTTTCGTCACCCTATTTCCAAGAAAAAGTGTAATAAAAAGTGATCAAAAAGTCATATTTATTCAAAAATGATACGAACAGAAACTACAGGACGTATCACACAAAATGAGTCCTCACACAACTATGTTGGCGAAAAAATAAAAAAGTTGTTGTGCGCAGAAAATGGAGACAAAAAGTAATTTAAAAAAAATTAAATATCTTTAAAAAAAATACAAGTAGCACAGCAAAAAAAAAAACCTATGTAAGTTTGGTATGGTAATAATCATACAGACTCATAGAATAAAGTTATCTTATCATTTTTGTTGCAGTTTGTGCGCCACAGAAACAAGACGCACCAAAATATGGCGGAATGACTTTTTTTTTTTAAATTTCTCTCCAGTTAGAATCATTTAAAGGTTTTACAGTACATTATATGTAGAGATGAGCGAACATACTCGTCCGAGCTTGATGCTTGCTCGAGCATTAGGGTGCTCGAGATGCTCGTTACTCGAGACGAGCACCACGCGGTATTCGAGTCAATTCCATTTCCTTCCCTGCATGTTTAGCACCATTTTCTGGCCAATAGACATGCCGGGAAGGCATTACAACTTCCTCCTGTGACGTTCCAGCCCTATCCCACCCCCCTGCAGTGAGTGGCTGGTGAGATCAAGTGACCGCTGAGTATTTAAAGCGGTCCCGCCCACGGCTCGCCTCAGACACACAATGGCAGAGATTAGGGAGAGTGCTGTTCCTGCTGTTCCTGCTATAGGGAGAGTGGTATGCTACTGTTAGCGTCTTCAAGAACCCCAATGGTCCTTCTTAGGGCCACATCTGACCGTATGCATTACTGTTGTGGCTGCTGGGAGCAGTTTTGCACAATTTATTTATTTTTTTTCATCTTGGGCTGTGCAGGTTATAGCGTTCTCAGTCTGCAGTCAATTATACAGAGTATAGGGGCAGTACTGATGAGGCAGGGACAGTGGTAGTGTAGAATCCTGTCAACAAGTACCCCAAAAAAGCTCCTTCTTTGGGCTACCTGTGACCGTGTGCATTTTACTGCGTGGCTGCTGGGAGTTGCAGTGCCTCACTATTACCCAGCTAGGCCTTTTTGTAGCCTTGCGTCTAATTTTTTTGGGACTGCAGTGTGCGTTATATAAGCGCTGTGAGCCTCCAACTGCAGGCCAATAATTGCATATTTTTTACACCGCTCTGTGTGTCCTGTCAACTTCACGGACAGCGTGCGGCGACATCCCCTGATAGAGGGAAAGACCTATACGCACTCTCTAGGCTGTTAGCGTTTTCAAAAAAATGTGAAAAAAAGCTCCTTCTTAGGGCTACCTGTGACCGTATGCATTATACTGCATGGCGGCTGGGAGTTGTAGTGGCTCACTATTACCCAGCTAGGTCTTTTTGCAGCCTAGCGTATAATTTTTTTTGGACCCAGAGGATGTGGACGTGGATGCGGGCAAGTACACAGAAGTCCAAGTGAGAGTGTGGGCACAGGCCGAGTTCCTAGCTCAGGAGAATTGCATTGCAGCCGGCTGCTGCTGGATTAGGAGAGAGGCAAGTTTCTGGGGTCCCCAGCTTCATATCACAATTTATGAGTCCACGTGTTAGACCTTTATTACAAACTAAGCAGTGTGAGCAGGTCCTGTCGTGGATGGCAGAAAATGCATCCAGCATTGTATCGACCACTCAGTCTTCTACGCCGTCCATTGCTGCAACTCTGAATCCTCTCGCTGCTGCTCCTCCTTACTCCCTGCCTCCTCACTCTATGAAAATGACACATTCTGATAAGCAGACAGACTCCCAGGAACTGTTCTCGGGCCCCTGCCTTGATTTGGAAAAATGGTTCCTCTCTCAGCTGAGGAGTTTGTCGTGACCGATGCCCAACCTTTGGAAAGTTCCCGGGGTCCGGATAATGATGCTGGGGACTTCTGGCAACTGTCTCAAGAGCTTTCAGTGGGTGAGGAGGTCGATGATGATGAGACATAGTTGTCTATCTGTGAGGTAGTAGTAAGGGCAGTAAGTCCGAGGGAGGAGCGCACAGAGGATTCGGAGGAAGAGCCGCTGGAGGATGAGGTAACTGACCCCACCTGGTTCGCTAAGCCAACTGAGGAGAGGTCTTCAGAGGGGGAGGCAAGTGCAGCAGCAGGACAGGTTGGAAGAGGCAGTGGGGTGGCCAGGGGTAGAGGCAGGGACAGAGCGAAGACTCCCCCAACTGTTTCCCAAAGCACCCCCTCACGCCAAGCCACCCTGCAGAGGCCTAAATGTTCAAAGGTGTAGATGTTTTTCAGTGAGAGCACGGACGACTGACGAACAGTGGTGTACAACCTGTGTCATGCCAAGATCAGCCAGGGAGCCACCAGTACCAGCCTCACACCACCAGCATGTGCAGGTGTAGTGGAAATCCCCTATATCTATATTTTCTGGACAGTGGACTTGTTTTTATATGTTAAGCATTCTGTATACCAAATGACAGTACTTTTCCATTGTTGTCTGTTTCCCTACAAATATAGATATATACATTCTTTCATGTATCCAATGAATTCACTTCCTTATATGTAAAAATGTTGAAACTTTCCATTCCCTAAACTCTGTAAGCAAAGCTAGCAGTTAGTAACTCTAGAAGAAGTAAAATCAGGCATAAATAACCGCAGTCTGAAGCAGCGACCGCAATAATAACCCAAGCAGTTTTACTGGAAACTTATGCAAATAACACGGGAAATGTATGCAATTAATAGTTCAAGCTGTAATATCCAATCATATCGGAGGAACCACACGTGGGTCCAAGACAACCCACTGATCTCGTCCTGCTACCGCATGATGGCCAATGGCAGATGACTGGAGGATGGAAGAATTTCAAGATGCTTATCCAATAATTAAACAATACGTTGTATTTATGTAATCTTTGACCTGCCCAGATGGGCAGATATGTTAAACTCTTTAAAAGAGGCTGCGCGCCCAACAATAAAGCAGAATTGAGGAAGCTTATACATGCTGAACCTGTGTCAGTGTGAAATCTTCTTATGCGCATAATCAATTCATAATTAATCTGGAAGGGTCTAAACATTCCTAATTGAGTAGGCCGTGGAAGCAAAAAGGAAATCCACGACAGTTGGTGGCCCGTACAGGGAGTGGTCGATAGGCTCCAAAGAGATCAGAAACAAGGCGCGGACATAGGCAACCTTGGACTTGGCGGGCCCAACAAATCATCAGAACACGGTAAGATACATTAATTATCTATACCTGTGTGGCTGACTCCAAGCTCGCCTATGTGCTGTGTCAAGGCCGATCGATTTGGATCCGCATGACAGGTAATTTTAAGTCTCGACCACTCAACAAAACCAGTCATAAGATAAAAAAAGAATGTGTACATGCCTGTTGTTTTGAGAGTACTGGTTAATTGGTGACATCAACAGCTGCCCCCGAGGAGGGCCTGTACGGGGTTTTTCCACTCCTAGAGGGAGGAGGGAACCGTCAGGTGGCCTGTTGCAGAGACTCAGTAGTCCTGAGGCCTGTTTGTAGGGCCCAGGAGAGGGAGAGACTGCCAGAGAAAGTCTGATAAGGTATTTCCGCTCCTGCTAGGCCTGTGTGTAGGGTCCGGGAGAAGGGAGCTGTCAGACTCGTATCCCAAGGGGCAGTGAAACTAAGCCAGCTGTACTGGTGCTCTGTCTATTTGTGTGTGTCAACAAATATTTGTTTATCGTTTGAACGTTCATGAGTGGATCCCTCTGTTTGAGGGTAGATTATTAAACTGTGTAGCGGCAGAAATGCTAGAGACCCTAGGGCGGGACATACTGTGTCCGGCGTCTGAGGAGACTTCTATAATCATAAATCTGACTGCCATGATTGAGATTGAGAGGCAGCAAACATGGTATGAAGGCCAATTCTTACACCCTCCAGAAAAGTGTGAAAGGTGTGGAGAGTCAAGTTATCATTGATTAATCAAGCAATCTTTCTGTGTGCTCAAAACGTCCTACCTGTCCGTTATATAAGTTAGTGTGCTTGTCTGTTGTGTAGAGCTAATCCTGCTGAGTTGTTTATATAGAAATAGTCTGTTTGTCTATCATATAGAATTAGTAGCAGTCCTACTCAAACTGTAAGAAGGGATTGTGGGCAATGAGAATGCATTGGCTGGGTTATAGCCAAGATTGATGCAGCGTACACAGCGGCATTGTGGGTTTGGAATTTAAAGGCTAAATGTGCATTATTGGATCCCTTCTAGTAAAGGCAGACTGCTAAACTGTGTTGCTGTTGAATTGTTGAAAGCATAGGCTGTGATACATTGTGCCCGTAAGTGAATGTATACAAAGGGTTAACTGAGTTTTAGTGAGAGAGAAAGGCTGCTTGGTGTTTCCCCCTTGCTTCCTCATACTCCAGGAGGAAGTAACTCTAATTGTTAGAGCAGGTGGATTAGACCCAAGCGATAGAAGAGAAAGCAAGTTTATGTGCTGTGACTAGAGATGAGCGAACGTACTCGTCCGAGCTTGATACTCGTTCGAGTATTAGCGTGTTCGAGATGCTCGTTACTCGTGACGAGTACCACGCGATGTTCGGGTTACTTTCACTTTCATCTCTGAGACGTTAGCGCGCTTTTCTGGCCAATAGAAAGACAGGGAAGGCATTACAACTTCCCCCTGCGACGTTCAAGCCCTATACCACCCCCCTGCAGTGAGTGGCTGGCGAGATCAGGTGTCACCCGAGTATAAAAATCGGCCCCTGCCGCAGCTCACCACAGATGCGTTCTGACATAGAGGAGGGAAAGTGCTATCTTGGTGGAGCTGCTATAGGGAGAGTGTTAGGAGTATTTTAGGCTTCGGGAACCCCAACGGTCCTTCTTAGGGCCACATCTAACCGTGTGCAGTACTGTGGAGGCTGCTTTTTGCAGTGTTGCACTTTTTTTTTTTTTGGTATATTGGCCGTGCAGAGCATTGCGCCCTGCAGTAATACTCCAGGGCCAGAAGCGCTTAGGCAGGGACAGAAGACATATTGATTGAATATAGGCAGTGGGCCTTTGCAAAAACATTTGGGAAAAAAAATATATTTGGGCTGCCTGTGACTGTCCTCAGTGTTCTGGGTCTCTGCTGCATGTAGTAGTTCTCCAAATTCATACGCAGCCAGCTAAGTGTTACAGCAGGCTTGCGCAAAATTATTTCCTGGCGTTCCGTAAGCGAAGTCAGCCTCCAACCACAGGCCAATAAGCGGCACATTTAATTACAGCGTTCTGTTTCTGCACTACTGGTAATACACCATGCTGAGGGGTAGGGGTAGGCCTAGAGGACGTGGACGCGGGCGAGGATGCGGAGGCCCAAGTCAGGGTGTGGGCACAGGCCGAGCCAGTGTGGTGGCCAGGGGTAGAGGCAGGGCCAGACCGAATAATCCACCAACTGTTTCCCAAAGCGCCCCCTCGCGCCATGCCACCCTGCAAGAGGTCAAGGTGCTCTACGGTGTGGCAGTTTTTCACACAGACGCCTGACGACCGACGAACAGTGGTGTGCAACCTTTGTCGCGCCAAGATCAGCTGGGGAGGCACCACCACCAGCATGCGCAGGCATATGATGGCCAAGCACCCCACAAGGTGGGACGAAGGCCGTTCACCGCCTCCGGTTTGCACCACTGCCTCTCCCCCTGTGCCCCAACCTGCCACTGAGATCCAACCCCCCTCTGAGGACACAGGCACTACCGTCTCCTGGCCTGCACCCACACTCTCACCTCCGCTGTCCTCGGCCCCATCCAGCAATGTCTCTCAGCGCAGCGTCCAGACGTCGCTAGCGCCACTGTTTGAGCGCGAGCGCAAGTATGCTGCCACGCACCCGCACGCTGAAGCGTTAAACGTGAACATTGCCAAATTGATCAGCCTGGAGATGCTGCCGTATAGGCTTGTGGAAACGGAGGCTTTCAAAAGCAGGATGGCGGCGGTGGCCCCGCGCTACTCGGTTCCCAGTCGCCACTACTTTTCCCGATGTGCCGTCCCAGCCCTGCACGACCACGTCTCCCACAACATTGTACGCGCCCTCACCAACGCGGTTACTGCCAAGGTCCACTTAACAACAGACACGTGGACAAGCACAGGCGGGCAGGGCCACTATATCTCCCTGACGGCACATTGGGTGAATTTAGTGCAGGCTGGGACAGAGTCAGAGCCTGGGACCGCTCACGTCCTACCCACCCCCTGAATTGCGTGCCCCAGCTCGGTGGTGGTATGTGCGGCGGTGTATGCTTCCTCCACTAAACCACCCTCCTCCTACGCAACCTCTGTCTTGCAATCAAGATGTGTCAGCAGCAGCACGTCGCCAGCAGTCGGTGTCGCGCGGCAAGGCAGCACAGCGGTGGGCAAGCGTCAGCAGGCCGTGCTGAAACTACTCAGCTTAGGAGAGAAGAGGCAGACGGCCCACGAACTGCTGCAGGGTCTGACAGAGCAGACCGACCGCTGGCTTGCGCCGCTGAGCCTCCAACCGGGCATGGTTGTGTGTGACAACGGTCGTAACCTGGTCGCGGCTCTGCAGCTCGGCAGCCTCACGCACGTGCCATGCCTGGCCCATGTCTTAAATTTGGTGGTTCAGCGCTTTCTGAAAAGCTACCCACACTTGTCATACCTGCTCGGAAAGGTGCACCGGGTCAGCGCACATTTCCGCAACTCCAAGACGGACGCTGCCACCCTGCGGACCATGCAACATCGGTTTCATCTGCCAGTGCACCGATTGCTGTGCGACGTGCCCACACAGTGGAACTCTACGCTCCACATGTTGGCCAGGCTCTATGAGCAGCGTAGAGCTATTGCGGAATACCAACTCCAACATGGGCGGCGTAGTGGGAGTCAGCCTCCTCAATTATTTACAGAAGAGTGGGCCTGGTTGGCAGCCATCTGCCAGGTCCTTGGAAACTTTGAGGAGTCTACCCAGATGCTGAGCGGGGATGCTGCAATCATTAGCGTCACCATGATGCTTTGCTTTGCACTCGGAAACGGAGGCGGGGGAAGACAGTATGTCGCTGGATAGTCAAAGCACCCTCATGTCTATATCTCAGTGAGTTGAGGAGGAGGGGGAGGAGCATGAGGAGGAGGGGGAAGAGACAGCTTGGCCCACTGCTGAGGGTACACATGCTGCTTGCCTGTCATCCTTTCAGCGTGTATGGCCAGAGGAGGAGGAGGAGGAGGGAGAGGAGCATGAGGAGGAGGGGGAAGAGACAGCTTGGCCCACTGCTGAGGGTACACATGCTGCTTGCCTGTCATCCTTTCAGCGTGTATGGCCAGAGGAGGAGGAGCAGGAGGAGGAGGAGGATCCTAAAAAGTGATCTTCCGAGTGAGGATAGCCATGTGTTGCGTACAGGTACCCTGGCACACATGGCTGACTTCATGTTAGGATGCCTTTCTCGTGACCCTCGCGTTACACGCATTCTGGCCACTACGGATTACTGGGTTTACACACTGCTTGACCCACGGTATAAGGAGAACCTTTCCACTCTCATTCCCGAAGAGGAAAGGGGTTCGAGAATGATGCTATACCACAGGGCGCTGGTGGACAAACTGATGGTAAACTTCACATCCGACAGCGCTAGTGGCAGAAGGCGCAGTTCCGTGGGCCAGGTAGCAGGGGAGGCGCAGAGATCAGGCAGCATGTACAGCGCAGGCAGGGGACCATTCTCCAAGGCCTTTGCCAGCTTTCTGGCTCCCCAGCAAGACTGTGTCACCGGTCCCCAGTCAAGGCTGAGTTGGCGGGAGCACTGTAAAAGGATGGTGAGGGAGTACGTAGCCGATCGCACGACCGTCCTCGGTGACGCCTCTGCCCCCTACAACTACTGGGTGTCGAAGCTGGACACGTGGCCTGAACTCGCGCTGTATGCCCTGGAGGTGCTTGCTTGTCCTGCGGCTAGCGTCTTGTCAGAGAGTGTGTTTAGTGTGGCTGGGGGAATCATCACGGATAAGCGTACCCACCTGTCAACCGACAGTGCCGACAGGCTTACACTCATCAAGATGAACAAAGCCTGGATTTCCCCAGACTTCTCTTCTGCACCAGCGGACAGCAGCGATACCTAAGCAATACGTAGGCTGCACCCGCGGATGGAAGCATCGTTCTCTATCACCATCAAAAATGGGGACCTTTTTGCTTCATCAATCTGTGTACAATATTCCTCCTCCTCCTCCTGAAACCTCACATATTCACGCCGAACGGGGAATTTTTCTTAGGCCCACAAGGCTCAGTCATATAATTTTTCTAAACAATTTTTATACGTTTCAATGCTCATTAAAGCGTTGAAACTTTCACCTCAACCAATTTTTATTTTAACTGGGCTGCCTCCAGACCTGGTTACCAATTAAGCCACATTAACCAAAGCGATTAATGGATTTCACCTGCCCTCTTGGTTGGGCATGGGCAATTTTTCTGAGGTACATTAGTACTGTTGGTACACCAATTTTTGGGGGCCCTCGCCTACAGTGTAATCAAATGAATTTTTAGCCCACCTGCATTACAGCTGACGTTACATCAGCTGTGTTGGGCACTGCAATGGGATATATTTATGTACCGCCGGTGGGTTCCAGGGAGCCACCCATGCTGTGGGTCCACAGGGAGTTGTAACTGCATGTCTCCACTTCTAAAGAACCCCAGTCTGACTGGGGCATGCAGTGTCGGCCGAAGCCCACCTGCATTAAGCACGACATTACCTCAGCTGTGTTGGGCACTGCAATGGGATATATTTATGTACCGCCGGTGGCTTCCTGGCACCCACCCATGCTGTCGGTCCACAGGGAGTTGTAACTGCATGTGTCCACTTCTAAGGAACCCCAGTCTGACTGGGGCATGCAGTGTGGGCCGAAGCCCACCTGCATTAAACATTACATTACCTCAGCTGTGATGGGCAATGCAATGGGATGTATTTATGTACCGCCGGTGGCTTCCTGGCACCCACCCATGCTGTCGGTCCACAGGGACTTCACAATAGGGAGTAAGTACCTGCCTGTGTCTATGAATTAAAAACCCCAGTCAGGTTGGGGCATGCAGTGTGGGCTGAAGCCCACCTGCATTTAATCTGACGTTAGCTCAGCTGTGATGGGCACTGCAATGGGATACATTTATGTACAGCCGGTGGGTTCCAGGGAGCCACCCATGCTGTGGGTGCACACGGAATTCCCATTGCAGAGTTGTACCTGCCTGTGACTATTTATAAAAAACCGTGGTCTGACTGGGGCATGCAGACACCTTGACAGAATGAATAGTGTGTGGCACATAGGTTCCCCATTGCTATGCCCACGTGTGCAGCTCCAGATGGAGGTGGCACAGGATTGGATTTCTCATTGCTTCTGTACAGCATTGTGGACTATCGCCCTGCCCCTTTTTAAGAGGGTCGCTGCCTAGCCGTGCCAACCCTCTGCAGTGTGTGCCTGCTTTTCCTCTGGCAGACGCACTTATAAATAGACATGAGGGTGGTGTGGCATGAGGGCAGCTGAAGGCTGGGCAGGGACAGTTTGGTGTGCGCTGTGGACACTGGGTCGTGGGGGGGTGGGGGTTGGACAGCATGTAACCCAGGAGAAGTGGCAGCGGAGTGTCATGCAGGCAGTGATTGTGCTTTGTTGGAGGTAGTGTGGTGCTTAGCTAAGGTATGCATTGCTAATGAGGGCTTTTCAGAAGTAAAAGTTGTTGGGAGGGGGGGCACTCTTGCCGCTATTGTGGCTTAATAGTGGGACCTGGGAACTTGAGATGCAGCCCATCATGTAGCCCCTCGCCTGCCCTATCCGTTTCTGTGTCGTTCCCATCACTTTCTTGAATTGCCCAGATTTTCACAAATGAAAACCTTAGCGAGCATCAGCGATATACAAAAATGCTCGGGTCGCCCATTGACTTCAATGGGGTTCGTTACTCGAAACAAACCCTCGAGCATCGCGATAATTTCGTCCCGAGTAACGAGCACCCGAGCATTTTGGTGCTCGCTCATCTCTAGCTGTGACAAATAACAATTACTGTTCGTATGTCTTGTTATGTAATCTAATCTTTGTTGTACGTCCTTCATACAAATGTAAAAAGTTATATGCCACTCGCATCCTGTAACAAACTGTAACAAACTGCATAGTACGCTGTGCCCACAAGAAAATACATCTATGTTTGCCAAATCCCCAACAATGTTAGGTGGTTACAGCTGTGACAGTAGAGTTACAACATAGTAGTTATACATTAGACGTTAGAATTTCCCTTAATGTCAGTCAGAGGAAGAGAAGGCGGCTGAAATGGCGTCGGTACCAGCGTCCAATATAACAGTTGAGTAAATAAGGAGATAGAATAATATCTCAGTCACTCAGCAACCTTTGGCACACAATATGTGAATTACAGTACGTTACCAATCAGATGGAGATGCCTGGCATCTAAGACTGCATCTGCTCCGGTCTCCGGAGGGACGACCAGAAACAAGTCTGGGACAAAACTGTTGTAAAAGTAAATTAGCCACATTCTACCTTACAATCCTGTCTATCTGTCTCTTCCAGTCTGTGTTAGAGAAGGGAGGGGCTGTCACGGGAGGGAGAGATTTTAAAAAAAGGAAGTGACACTGGTACTGCAGTCCCAGGGAAGATAGAATAGCAGACAGTAGAAAAATAAGTAAAGTTAAGCAGAGAAGCCAAAGAATGGGAAACAAGCAGGTAACGATAATGCCTGGTATCCACAGGAGGGACGGGGCAGTTTGACCCGTAAATTGTAAAATGTAAATTGTGTGATGCATAAGACTTTATTTGGTTGTGATGTGTATCCGAGGACTGCAAACGTTGAATGAAAAAATAAGGAAGCAAGTGATCAGCCAAATTCAGAGGGGTGGAGCTATATGATGCAAGAATATGTAATGGGTCATCCCTCTCTTGTATAAGGAGGGGGTGAGAATCATAGATAACCAGGAAAAGTTTTGTTTTTTTCTCCTGTCTCAAATTTGATGAGACATTGCAGGCAGGATCAGAATAAATTAATAATGAATTCTCTTAAAGAATATCACATTTTAAATAAGGCTGCCCGAATGGAAGGCATGTCTCTGTTATTGGCACTGATATTTTACAAACCCTATCTGCATCCATCATAATGGCGCCAGATGGATCGGTGCGGGTTGGGACCTCAGGTGTCATTACAGAATTTTTTTTTTTTGTAAATTAAACTGCTCTTTTGGTGGAGCTGGCTTATGTGTTTGGCCTGATAGCCACTGCGGAAACTCAGCTTTCCACAGTTCCTGACAAATTATGGGCCACCTACAAGACAGACGTAGGGAAATTGAATGTACCCACCATGATAATATATACGAGACCCGGATACACACCCCTGGGTCAAACAGTATCCCCTTAGTTAAAAAAAAAAAGGGGGTGAAGGGTCAGCTACGCATGTTAGGTGCTGTGTGCTGATGATTTTGGAAAAACTGCAGACCGGCCACAATTTCACTGTTAATTTCCCTTGCAGAAGATGGCTGTAAGGCCTGGAGGCCTCCAAAGACAAACTCCAGTTCTGCAAGAAAGGTTGTTCTCCTGGATCATTGTTTAGCCAGGGAACTAGACATCTGACAGAGGAACAAAAGGCTGCTGTCCAGGCCATACTTGTACCTACATCCGTTGCCAAACTCCGCACCTTTCTGGGCCTTGTTTCATACTGCCGCCCATACGACAGTATTGACACAAAAGCACGGAGGACAACTACGGCCACTGGGATACTACTCCATGAGGTGGGATCCAGTGACTCGAGGAGCTCCCTCTTGTATTTGTGCGGTGGCAGCAGTACCGACAATGGTTGACAAATCTTCTAAGTTGGTATTGGCACTTATCTCTGGCCTATTAGATCCAGCTACAATGTGCTCTTTCCATGCCTCCCCCAATATTTCTCTCTGATGTTGTACTACCTTGAACCTGGCTACTCTTCTTTTAATCAGGTATTCCGGTTCAAACGGGGGAAGGGAGGCATAGGTGATCTGAGTATGGCAGATCAGCTATTTTTTTTAATTTTTTAAATTCTTTGCAACAAGATTCTGACAAAAACTGTTATTAGAATCCACTGTTAATGATGCATATTTTGAGTTTTCTTTTGTAGATGGTACCAGGGTGAGGATTGATGACTCCGAACCAAATATGCAGAGGTCACACAACAAGATGTCCTAAACGCTGAAGCTCTGCCTCCGCATGTCACAGTGCAAGAAGCGGAACCGAAGGCCCTCACTGAGGTGTATAGAGTGGTAGAAGGTAAGACGGCAACCCTTTACACTGACTCCTGGAATGCATTTGGCATAGCTCATGATTACGGCCCAATATGGAAGGCCAGACAGTTTCTTATCTCAGTAGGACAGCCAATTAAGAATGGTGCAGTGGTGCAGAGTCTCATGGAAACCCTACTACTACTACCTGGCAATGGAGAGCTCACACCGATTCCTACAATGGAGAAGCGAGAGACGACACCCTCGCCGACAGCACAGCAAAGGCAGCGGCCCTCAAGCCGGGGAAGAAAGAAGAAAAGATACTGAGAGCATGAGTCAGTGGTAAAAACTTTGGACATTGATAAAACCTTTGGACATTGATAAAAACTTTGTACATTGATATGCCAAGGACTTTACAGTTACAAGCCAGCGAGGAAGGAAAGCAAAATGGGCTAAAAGACGGGAGCAACAGAACAGGACGGCGTATGGCGAACAGTCAGCAGAACTTGCCTACAGAGGTCCCTGTCCCCCATGATGGCCCAACTGGTACACAGAATCAAAAGCAGCAATGACGTCGACACTGGACGAGAATGGGTGACACCTGGGTTCTCTGTAGCTGCTGCATCATTTGTCCAGTTTACATGATCTTTGCCATATGCAGGTTAGGACAGAAGTAAGGTGGCCATATAACACTTGCCTGGACCACTCTACCCATTTCAGAGATTGCCAATTTGACCACATTCAGCTCACACCTGTTGGGGAGTATGAATATGTGCTTGTTGTTGTTGGAGTCTTTTCAGGTTGGAGGCCCACCCTGATACATAGTTAAATGAGCAGGTAACCACACAGATGCTCATGAATGAGGTAATCTGCAGATACAGGGTACCGGAAGGGAATGAGGTAAACGAAGGTACATACTTCATAGGTGAAATAATGTGACATCATGTCTGCTCTGGGTGTATCCCTGGCCTTTTACACACTCTACCATCCTTAGAGTAGTGGAAAGGTGGAGAGACTTCGTGGCACGCTAAAAAGTGAGAAGTGGAAGAAGGAATACTCTATAACTACTTAAGTGTTTTGCACCAGAGAGAGTATTACTGACTACCCTGGAAACTACACCTGCCAGACAAATGGGCAGGGTGGAGGGAGATTTTTGAGGAACTCGCTAACGGGTATTGCTCTTCTTACGGTACGATAGGAGGGGAATGGAAGTAGAATCAGGTCCAGTCCTTAGGAGAGGTTTACTGGCTTTGTGGAGACATAAGATGGAGGACTCGCCTGGAAGGTAATTGGACAGGGGAGTGTGCATTAGTAAAACCCTTATGCTCCTCCACATCCTGTCAGACAGCATTGAGGATAATGAGGTTACACCCAATAGTTACTTTATCTCGATCCAACTCTGCTGTGTTTTGTGGTTTTCTTGTCATATTGGTCTATCCTTGTTTTCTGCAGAGGTACGGCGGTTCCTTCCAGTCTTGTCACTAGGTAGTGTAGGGTCAGTGTTGGAGGCCTGGACCTGTCGACTTTCAGGGCTATCTCCAGGAAGGGACATTGGTGTGGGTGAAGATCTGGGAGTCCCACGCCGTGCGTACCTGTGCACACTACTAGTATTGTAACAGTACACTAGAATGAGAAGAGAGGCTCCTGGTGGTAGTTTTGACCTACACGTGTACATTGACGTCATAGGACAGCCAAGGGGGGTACCTGACGAGTTTTTTTTTTTTTTTAAATTAGAGACCACGTTAAAGCTAGATTCAAGTCCATTTTTCCTGATCATTATGGTAAATAAAATGTTGACTGGATTAATTATGTTTATTATAATTAGGAGCGGTTTATAAATTACACTAGAGATGCCTTATAGGGACTAGTCGACCAATAGGACCTACCTCGACTATGACTTTTCAAAATAGAATGGCCTTAGGTACGATTTTAGCTAAAAAAGGGGAGTGTCTGTAAGATGATAGGGGAGACATGTACCTACATCCCAGTCAACACGTGACCCGCGGGTAAAGACGCAGTTGCCATTAAGAAGCTGACCGCACTAACTAAAAAGAGCTAACCTTTGGGACCAGAGGGTGGCAAAGGATCCTGGCTCAGATAGGCGTCGCTGTTGTATGTGAACTGATTATCTTTTCCGTTCTAGTCTGGGAAAGTAGGAAAGATGAACGGTGCCCTAAAATCTAACATACAAGGCAATAGAGAAAACGGACTAAGTGCCTTTTATTAGCCTGTTTCCCCAGTAAGGTACATACCTAACAGGAGAAGAAAAAAAATATATAAAAAATAAGTTTTAAAACATTGTGTATTCGGAACACTGTGATAGGTTTTCGCTAAGATTTTGCTTTATTTTATCTGCAGTGCACTCTGCTCATGCTACGCAACATGCCAGCGTTACAACGCCCCCGATCCCGCTACCTTGCTGCCTCTGGAAAAGGGAAGTGGGAATAATCACCTCGTAGTTTTCCTTCCAGACTGATAGATATGATTATGCACTTACTAATGAGACAGAGGTTCAGTCATGTTGATCAGTCATTAGATAGCGCTAATTTTGCACTCTTTGTGGATGAATCGAGGTAGCGTCAAGAAGGCGGGTTCTACGCAAGTTATGCAGTGTTTACCTGAAATAATAAAAGCCGCACCTCTCCTAACCTAATGCCTCGAGATCCCAGGTGGTAACCTAGACCACCACATGTACAGAGATGCCGTAAGGGTACCTATGAGGGTACCAGATGAATATAAAGCCAGAGATCAAGTTAAAGCAGAATGGGTCTGGTCCTGTGGTAATCTTTCCCACACAAATATCCCCACCAATATTCCAGGAGGGCCGTGTGCACTGTCCCGGCTAAATATCCTTATGTACCAAAGACCTGATTGCCATAAGCCCACACCTAGGTATCGGAGGGGCATTTACAGCCTAAGCGACAGTTGTGAAAGACCGCCACTCTACTGAGTTTTCAGAACATTCTACACTAGAGTTTACTCTGATAAAGAAGTTATTAATTATATTTGTCACCCCTATAGTGATCCTAATTTCTATTTATTGTTGTTGTGTACAGTGTATTCCAACCCCGATGACTACCTGCTCCACTGTGTGCCTACCACGATCTGGGACGTCGAGGAGGGTCAATGGTTGGGGATTAATGTGGGGCAGAGTAGGGACACCTAGTGTAGCGAGTTTAGTGAAACAGATAGTTTCAAGGGGAGGTTTGTAGAGGAAATCCCCTATACCTATATTTTCTGGACAGTGGACTTGTTTTTATATGTTAAGCATTCTGTATACCAAATGACAGTACTTTTCCATTGTTGTCTGTTTCCCTACAAATATAGATATATACATTCTTTCATGTATCCAATGTATTCACTTCCTTACATGTAAAAATGTTGAAACTTTCCATTCCCTAAACTCTGTAAGCAAAGCTAGCAGTTAGTAACTCTAGAAGAAGTAAAATCAGGCATAAATAACCGCAGTCTGAAGCAGCGACCGCAATAATAACCCAAGCAGTTTTACTGGAAACTTATGCAAATAACACAGGAAATTTATGCAATTAATAGTTCAAGCTGTAATATCCAATCATATCGGAGGAACCACACGTGGGTCCAAGACAACCCACTCATCTCGTCCTGCTACCGCATGATGGCCAATGGCAGATGACCGAAGGATGGAAGAATTTCAAGATGCTTATCCAATAATTAAACAATACGTTGTATCTATTGTGAGGGATTAGCGTTTAGGGTCAGTAGCAGCGTGGGCATCCGCGGCCAGAGACAGTGACACCGGGCAACACAAGGTCCTTTAGTCCAGGCTTCGCCTGGGTTTATTGCAGCATACAACACAAATAAAACAGGCCTTGACTTCAGGCCAACATAAAATAATCACCTGCTCGTCTGAGCGCTTACTACACAGAGTCCGGCCCTGACTACTCCCTTCAAAACATCACATAGCCAGTCCGGTCCTCAGACCTGTGGAGGTCTCACCACACCCTCCTGGGTGTTCTGGTTAGGGGTGTCACCCTGTCAACCTCACCTTTGGCTCTCTCAGCCCACATGCTGGGCTAGCCAGGCTCCTTCCTCCACAGAGCCCTCTCTCTGGCTCTCAGCCAGATGCTCTCTCTATCTCTGACCTGCAGGCCCAGGCTTTATAAGGCATGGTACCAGCCTCACCTGGTACGTGGGAGTGGCCATCCCACCCTTCGCTTTGACCACTCCAGGAAAAGCCGGCCCGGACTATGCGGCTTGGAGCCACTTACAAAACTACAACGTGTCAGTAACATAACGTTACTGACACAGAAATGCTGGCTTCCTCCCCCGAGCCCAGGCCGCTCGGTGGCACGTATCCACGCTCCAGCACTTTGTCAGTCACTGTCTCACATACCCTCCCCCTCTGTTCGAGCCCGTGGGTTCGGACACTTAGCTGTCCTGAAATGCGTCCTTGACGAGGCCTGGGTGTTGGGCTTCGGTCCCATGCTCAAAGTCTCTCTGTCTACAGTGGGCTCCACGATAAACTTTTGCAAAGTCAGAAAGAGGAAGAGCTCCATGCGAGCCAGGCCTTCTCCTATACACACACGTTTGCCTTTTCTTCTTGGCCCTCCAGGGTCAAAGCTCCAAGCTCGGGGGTCTCTTTCTAGTTTAGGTACAGTCTTTTCACCATCCTCCTTAGAGCTAACACAGTCCTCCATTTCAGTGCGGGACGGCCTGTGGAGACTTTCTAACTGAGCCTCCAATTTGAAGGTCTCTTCTAGCGCAAGAACCTTGTCTCTGTATTCTTCCAGTTCCTCTTGTAGCTCATGCTCCAGCATGGCCTTGCTATGGATTACAGTCACCACTTCATTTTGCAGTTCACTGATGAGTTGGTCCTTGGAGCCAGCATCCCTGTGATAGACTTCTATCACTTGGATAAACTGTTTCTTCACTCTCGGGGTTTGCTTTTTTACGTTATTATTCTTTTGCTGCAGTTCTTCCAAGACTTCTGCTTCCACTTGTGAGACCTTCTGAGCCTCAGTAGTCTCCTTTTGTAAACATAAGTTGGCATTCTTTGCTACTTGTAACTCTTTTAGATTCTTTAACAAGATCAATTTATGCTTGAAAAAGGCGCTCTTAATAGCGTCGAAACGCGTTGCAAGACTGACATAATTTTATTGTATGAATAAAAATATACTTAATTGTATATTTCGGTGATCTGGAAGTTCCTATTTTGGATTGCAAAAAGCCCCAAAAAAAGAGCGCAGGAGGATTTTTTTCTTGTCTTCACAAGATCACCTTTTTCCGTTTCTGTCTGAACGAGGTCTTAGACATCTCAGGTCCCTGAACCCTTCTTTTAGCCGCTTGGCTATCTGATTTACAGCATTTCATCTTCATGCACAACTTCTCTGAGAACTGCTGAAGCTCTGCTCTGCCTGACACTTCTTTCAGGGGGCGCTTCAGGGTTAGCGCTTCAGTCTCTTTCTTAATATTCTCTAGCAGGATCTCCATTTCTGCTACCAGTCGTTGGAACCCTCCTTTGGGCTTTTCCCGTATCCGGGTTCTCTTCTTAGCATCTGTCTTAGCGCTAATCCAGCCTTGCATTTCAGTGTGCACAAGCTTGTTACGCCTTTCTTTTGCAACTTTAGGAAACACTGACTTCTCCTCAGTAAGCCACTGTTCACACCTCTTTTGTTTCTTCTCCCAGTTGGATGCCATCTGACATTGGTAACCAAGCTCCACACTAATGTCTTCTACTTCCTGCTGAAGGCACACTGTAAACTTCCCAAGTTCATCATAGACATCAGTTTGAAGACAAATCAGCTGATTTAGCGCTTCCACTTCTAGGATTTCACTGTCTTGCTCTTCAACCGTGACCCAGCATGCAGGGTTCTCATACAGTTTCTCTTCCCTCTCTGACATCATTTTCAAGGTGTGCGTTAAAGTTAACACTTCGGTCTCTTTCATACAGACCCTTTCTTCAGCACGCTCACATTCAGTGACATATCTTGCCGACCTGATTTTCTCCTCTGTAAGCTGCTGTTCACATAGTTGCTGCATCTTTCTTAGTTTGGACACAAGCTCCTTTTGGAGACCAAGCTTCACAGAAGCACCTTCTATCTCTTGCTGAAGATGTACTTTAACCTTCTCGAGCTTATCACAGGCAGCTGTCTTCTCTTCACACTGCTGCCTTATAGTTTCTAATTCTCCTTGTATTTCTCTTTTCTGCTCTTCCACAGAATCCAGACACAAAGCACTTTTCTCCAGTTTATCTTCCAGATCCACCACCTCAGCCTGAAGTGTTGCAATCTGCTCTGATAGGTTTCTCTTAGCTTTTGCATCCTCCCCTACTTGCTTGAGGAGCACATTTTTCTCATCTTGCATAGCCTTCAGGTGTGCACTGAGACCAAGCTTCTGCTGCTCCTCTTCTTGCAGTAACTTCTGAGACTCTTCTGTCTGAGCTTCCAGCTTCTCCTGCAGCCTGCTCACCTGCTCAGACAATGCTGTCTGCACACTGTCACCTTTCGTTATCTTTATTTGTAGCTCTTGAAGCTGCATCTCTACTGTGTCTTTCTTGCATTTATATGCGTACTTGTCTTCCAACAACGCTTTCACCTTTTGGGACAGCTCAAGACACTCACTTTCCAATGTTTCTTTCACTTTTTCAAGTTGCTTCAACAGCTTGGACAGTTTCCCCACAGCTACAGCATGACTCCGTTCCAGCTCCTGGATTTGGGTTCCATGTACTTCAGCTTCCTCATCCTAGCTCATCTGTAGCTGGGACACCAGTCTCTCAAGCAGCACTTCCTGGTTTTCCTTGTGACCCAGTAAGTCTTCCAAGAACTCTGCTTGCTTTTTGGTCTTACTGCATGCAGCTTTCTGTATTTCCAGCTCTTCCTTGAGCTGGCTTACTTGGCACTCCCAGTCACCATTTTTCTTTGCTAGCTGCATTTTCAACTCTGCAACCTGATTCTGCAAACCTGTAGTTTGATTATGTGCATCTGTAGAAGCTCTTTCTAACTTGCAACACGTCATCTCCAACTCTTGGGTTTTCATTTGCAGTTTCTTACAGTCCTGTTCATACTGCGCAGCTTGTGCCTTCAGACATACTCTGCGGTCAGCCTCATCTCTGGCTACATCTCTGAGGTCTTGTATCTCTTCATGGGCTGATGAAAGATATCCCTTAAACTTTTCTTTCTTACTTCTCATCTCTTTTAAGCGCTGTTCATACTGAACATTCGTCTGTTGCAGCAACACTCGGCGATCAGCTTCCTCCTTAGCCAACCTCTCAAAATGCTCCTTCTCCTTTAAGAGAGCTGCACTTTTTGTTTTTAGCTGCTCCACCTCTTGAAGACTACTTTCATTCCCAAACTGTGTTTTCAACTTTTCACACTTAGGGGCTTGTTCTCCCAACACAGCCGTGTGATCCGTTTCAGTTTGTCGTATAAGGGGCTCATTCCCTGTAGTCTTGAGTGACTCTGTCAGTGTAGCCAACTGCTTTATTAGGCGTTGCCTTTCCTCCCGCTGCAGCCGCATAGCCTCTCCATGGGCTTTCAGCTGCTGAGCCATGGCCTCCTCTTGTGCTTTCCGCTGCTGAGCCATGGTCTCCTGTTGCAGTACTATCTCTTGCATCCATTGCTTCAGCCATTCCTCCATACTGTTGCAGCGTCCACCCGGGACATGGGGTTATGGCACGCTCAGACAATCTCTCTTTGGGCGGTTGCCCTTAGCAACGGTTCTCCAGTTGCTGCAGCAGAATGTCCATTAACTGGTGTATGTCTCTTTAAGACCGCTGCCCGCATCCAAACACCATATGTGAGGGATTAGCGTTTAGGGTCAGTAGCAGCGTGGGCATCCGCGGCCAGAGACAGTGACACCGGGCAACATAAGGTCCTTTAGTCCAGGCTTCGCCTGGGTTTATTGCAGCATACAACACAAATAAAACAGGCCTTGACTTCAGGCCAACATAAAATAATCACCTGCTCGTCTGAGCGCTTACTACACAGAGTCAGGCCCTGACTACTCCCTTCAAAACGTCACATAGCCAGTCCGGTCCTCAAACCTGTGGAGGTCTCACCACACCCTCCTGGGTGTTGAGGTTAGGGGCGTCACCCTGTCAACCTCGCCTTTGGCTCTCTCAGCCCACACACTGGGCTAGCCAGGCTGGCTTCCTCCCCCGAGCCCAGGCCGCTCGGTGGCACGTATCCACCCTCCAGCACTTTGTCAGTCACTGTCTCACACTATGTAATCTTTGACCTGCCCAGATGAGCAGATATGTTAAACTCTTTAAAAGAGGCTGTGCGCCCAACAATAAAGCAGAATTGAGGAAGCTTATACATGCTGAACCTGTGTCAGTGTGAAATCTTCTTATGCGCATAATCAATTCATAATTAATCTGGAAGGGTGTAAACATTCCTAATTGAGTAGGCCGTGGACGCAAAAAGGAAATCCACGACACAGGCATATGATGGCCAAGCACCCCACACCTTACATCTGCCCCTCAGATCCAACCCCCCTCTCAGGACACAGGCACAAGTGCCTCCCGGCCTGCACCCACACCCTCACATCCGCTGTCCACGGCCCCATCCAGCAATGTCTCACAGCGCAGCGTCCAGCTGTCGCTAGCGCAAGCGCAAATACGCCGCCACGCACCCACACACTCAAGCATTAAACGTGCACATTGCCAAATTGATCAGCCTGCAGATGCTGCAGAACAGGCTTGTGGAAACGGAGGCTTTCAAAAACATGATGGCGGCGGCGGTCCCACTCTACTCGGTTCCCAGTCGCCACTATTTTTCCTGGTGTGCTGTCCCAGCCCTACACCAGCACGTCTCCCGCAAGATCAATCGCGATCTGACAAACGCGGTTACTGGGAAGGTCCACTTAACCACGGACACGTGGACAAGTACTGGCGGGCAGGGCCACTATATCTCCCTGATGGCACATTGGGTGAATTTGGTGGAGGCTGGGACCGAGTCAGAGCCTGGGACCGCACACGTCCTACCCACACCCAGAATTGGGTTATGGTATCTGCGGCGGTCTATGCCACCTCATCTAAACCCTCCCTCTCCTACTCCTCCTACGCAACCTTTATCTCTCAATTAAAAAAAATGAGTAGCACGTCGCCAGCAGTCGGTGTGGCGCGGCGCAGCAGTACAGTGGTGGGCAAGCGTCAGTAGGCCGTGCTTAAACTAATCAGCCTAGGTGACAAGAGGCACATGGCCCCCGAGCTGTTGCAGGGTCTGACTGAGCAGACCGACTGCTGTCTTTCGCCGCTGAGCATCCAACCGGGCATGGTCGTGTGTGACAATGGCCGTAACCTGGTGGCGGCTCTGCAGCTTGGTAGTCTCACACACGTGCCATGCCTGGCCCATGTCTTCAATCTGGTGGTTCAGCGGTTTCTGAAAAACTACCCGCACTTGTCAGACCTACAGTACTCGGCAAGGTGCGCCGGCTCAGCGCACATTTCCGCAAGTCCACCACGGACGCTGCCACCCTGCGGACCCTGCAGCATCGGTTTAATCTGCCAGAGCACCGACTTCTGTGCGACGTGTCCACACAGTGGAATTCTATGCTGCACATATTGGCCAGGCTGTATGAGCAGCGTAGAGCAATAGTGGAATACCAACTCCAACATGGGCGGCGTAGTGGGAGTCAGCCTCCCCAATTCTTTACCGAGGAGTGGGCATGGATGGCAGACATCTGCCAGGTCCTCGGAAAATTTGAGGAGTCTACCCAGATGGTGAGCGGCGATGCTGCAATCATTAGCGTCACTATTCCTCTGCTATGCCTGCTGAGAAATTCGCTGCAAAGCATAAAGGCTGACGCTTTGCGGTCGGAACAGGAGACGGGGAAAGAGAGTATGTCACTTGATAGTCAGAGCACCCTCATGTCTATATCTCAGCGCGTTTTGGAGGAGGAGGAGGAGGGGGAAGAGACAGTTGGGCCCACTGCACAGGGTACCCATGCTGCTTGCCTCCCATCTGTTCAGCGTGTATGGTCTGTGGACGAGGAGGAGGAGGAGGAGGATCCTGAAAGTGATCTTCCTAGTGAGGACAGCGATGTGTTGCGTACTGGTACCCTGGCACACATGGCTGACTTCATGTTAGGCTGCCTTTCTCGTGACCCTCGCGTTAGACGCATTCTGGCCACTACGGATTACTGGGTGTACACACTGCTCGACCCATGGTATAAGGAGAACCTTCCCACTCTCATTCCCGAAGAGGAAAGGGGTTCGAGAGTGATGCAATACCACAGGGCCCTGGTGGACCAACTGATGGTAAACGTCCCATCCGACAGCGCTAGCAGCAAAAGGCGCACTTCCGAGGGCAAAATAGCAGGGGAGGCGCGGAGATCAGGCAGCATGTTCAGCACAGGCAGGGGAACACTCTCCAAGGCCTTTGCTAGCTTTATGGCTCCCTAGCTCCCTACGGCTCAACACTCCCCAGTCAAGGCTGAGTCGGAGGGAGCACTGTAAAAAGATGGTGAGGGAGTATGTAGCCGATCGTACCACTGTCCTCCGTGATGCCTCTGCTCCAAACAACTACAGGGTGTCAAAGCTGGACACGTGGCACGAACTTGCGCTGTATGCCCTGGAGTTGCTGGCTTGCCCTGCCGTTAGCGTCTTGTCAGAGAGGGTGTTTAATGCAGCTGGGGGAATCATCACGGACAAGCGTACCCGCTTGTCAACTGCCAGTGCCGACATGCTTACACTCATAAAGATGAACGAAGCCAGGATTTCCCCAGACTTCTCTTCTCCACCAGCGTAGAGCAGCGGAACCTAAAGATTCTTTTCGCTGCAACCGCAGATAAAAGCACTCTTCTCTATCACCGGGAAAATGGGCATTTCTCTTTGTCCATCTGTCTCTGACATTAGTCCTCCTCCTGCTACTCCTCCTCCAGAAACAACATGTCATTGCGCTGAACGGCCAATTTTTCTGCGGCCCAAAAGGCTCATCTACATCTACCAATGATTTTATAATTTTTCAAAGTTTCAAAAGTATTGAGACTGTAACATGAACCAATTTTTTCAACAGGGCTGCCTACAGGCTCTGTTACAAATTAAGCAACAGTGAGCTGTATCTTTAAAAAAATGTTTATGGGTTTCACCTGCCCTCTCAGCTGATAAATTTTTCATAGGTACACTTATACTCTTGGTACACTAATTTTTGGGGCCCACGCCTACACTCCTATCCAACTAATTTTTCCGGCCTTCGCCTACGCTCATGGTATCCCAATGTTTCAGAGGTAGGCCTATACTATTGCTAGAGAAATTTTACTGGGGTCTGCCTGCCTGACTATACTTCTGCCACAAGAAAGTGTCAGGGGTCTGCCTATACTGCTGCCACTTACACGTTACAGGGGTCTGACGATACTGGTGCCACTTGAATGTTACAGGGCTCTGCCTATACTTCTGCCACGTAAATGTTACAGGGGTCTTCCTATACTGCTACCACAAGGATGTTACTGGGGTCTGCCTATACTGCTACCCCGTTAATTTTCCAGGGGTTTGCCTATACTGCTGCCACAAGGATGTTACTGGGGTCTGCCAATACTGCTGCCTTGTTAATGTTACAGGGGTCTGCCTATACTTCTGCTACAGAAATGTTACTGGGATCTGTCTATAGTGTTACTACAGAAATGTTACAGGGGGCTGCATATACTGCTGCCATGTACATTTTACAGGGGTCTGCCTATACTTCTACTACAGAAATGGTGCTCGGGTCTGCCTATACTGCTGCTACAGAACTGAAACTGGGGTCTGCCTATACTGCTGCTACATAAATGTTATTGGGGTCTGCCTATACTTGTGCCACATAAATGTTACAGGGGTCTGCCTATACTGTTACTACAGAAATGTTACTGGGGTCTGTCTATACTGTTACTACTGAAATGTTACTGGGGTCTCCCTAGACTTCTGCAACATAACTGTTACTGGGGTCAGCTTATACCTTTGCTACAGGAATATTACAGGGGTCTGTGTATACTATGGGTGCACTAAGTCTTCCCATCGCGGTGTTCTAACTATCTGGGCCCCCAAAAAACCATGACTGACTAGGGCATGGATTGTGGGCCGAGGCCAACATGTATTTCCTCTCACTTAACCTCAGCTATCCGGGGCACTGCAATAGGATTTCTTTATGTACCGTCTGTGTGTTCCTGCTAGCCACCCATGCTGCGGGTGCACACAGACTTGCCATAGCGGAGTTGTACCTGCCTGGCACTTTAAAAAAAAACCTGAATGTCTAGGGCATGAAGTGTGGGCCGCAGCCAACATGTATTTCCTCTCACGCAGCCTCAGCTATCTGGGGCACTTCAATGGGATTTCTTTCTGTACCGTCTGTGTATTCTTGCTAGCCACCCATTCTGTGGGTGCACACAGACTTGCCATAGTGGAGTTGTACCTGCCTGGCACTTTAAATAAAATAAACAGACTGACTAGGGCATGGAGTGTGGGCCGCAGCCAACATGTATTTCCTCTCACGTAACCTCAGCTATCCGGGGCACTGCAATGGGATTTCTTTCTGTACCGTCTGTGGGTTCCTGCTAGCCACCCACTTGTCTTATCCCACAAAAAGCTAGCCCTCATACAGCTAGATCTATAGGATAATTAAATAGTTTCGATTTTTTAAAAGGAAGGGGGTAGTGAACGAAAATAGAAAAAAATAGGGGAAAAAAAGAGCTCTGTCACTAAGGGGTTAAACAAGCAGTCTCCTCACCGATATACAGTAAATGCTTCAGATTTCTTCCTGTACCACCATAATCACCTCACATCTACCCAGAAGCATAGCTATTCTTTACACAGTGTTATATTTATCTCCACTGCTTTACCAGGTTACCAATGCCAATTTACAGCTCAGCAAACTGAAATTTCTCAATAATGTGTGTGTGTGTGTGTGTGGGGGGGGGGGGGATAGCCTGTATAGTTTATATTGCAGTTGTTGGAACTGTATATACCAACAAACATAAATAAAAACTCTTCTGTACTGTGGGGAATATAGTTTGCAGAGTATTCAGTGCTGCTTAATTTGGTCTTCCTGTAGTTTTCTGCAAAATAAAAGCACACAAAAAATTATATATGCACTTATTTCTGGTATTAAATCTTTTTCAAAGTTCTGAGTCTGCCATATTAAATTGTTGCGTATATTACCTTCATATCTGTGGGGTTTTAAAAAAAAAGAACATACAAAGAAAGGAAGGGGTTTGGGACGTGTTAGCAGGTAGTGGTAGAGGATGGGCCAACTTGACCTCTCAAGTGGCTCCCATTGAATCAATGGCTCCACATTCTGCAGTTAGCAAGGCAAGCCTGCTGCTATTCCAGAGAAGTGGTTCTGCCTGTGCGTTCCATTCACAACACAGAGAACAGGTTATAAAGTGGATAATAGGGCATGCGTCAACTACTACTTTCTCTTTATCCTAGTCATAGACACAGATCAGTCTACACCAGTCAGCCAAGAGCAACCCCCCCCCCCCCCGCACTTCACTCGATGTCAAATCCCTCAGAAGCTCAGAAGCAGCCCACATGGATCAGTCTGAGGAGCTGTTTGATTATTCAATACCATGAATGTAAACAGGGCAGTCAAGACAAACAGAGGGAGAAGACCTAGACATTGTATGCACTGATGCTAATTGCTAAACCATTTTATGCTCCAGGGAGAAAGATGAGGGTGGGTCATTGCACATGGTCAACAGGCAATGTTTACTCAGAAGGATGCGTAAACAGAGATGACAGCCTCCGGTATTCACTGTAGCATAGAGTCCAGTGAGTAGGACCAGGACGGGGAAGAGGAGGTAGAATATGATAAGGTACTTGATCCAACATTGCGTGAAAGCAGGGAGACTCATCATAGCAGCTCTGAGGGGGAAGATAAAGAGGTGGACATGTAGGGCAGCACCCTGTCAAGAGAGGGATCAGAGCAATACAGAAATAAAAAAAAGTGTCATGCTGCCGCCATCAGCGACAACAAAGTGCAGCAGCAACATCAGGCCTGCAGCTAGGTCTACTCACAGAACATGTGCTGCCTAGGTAATTCTTTGAAACCACATGTGACGACAGTGTACATGTTCTGTATCGGGTACCTGGGCTATATATCAAACTACTATCAACCACTTGACTGTCCCCTGGTATGTCATTGGAGGTCCTACAACATATATTAAACACAGAGTCTGACTGACAAAAAAACAACACAAGGCTCTTGAAAAGGGAAGGACAAAAATAACAAAATTAGAACACAACTAAACTGCTATAATATCAGACACAACTCAGCAGTCCTGACAGAACACACTGACCTACCCCCACCACAGAGATCCGGTGGGCTGCAGGACATGTGGTGATGTCACTGCTGTGGGAGGAGTCAAGCTGTGTTTGTCTTGTGTGGTAATCAAGCTGCTGTGTATATCATGTGTGGGGATCACAATGCATGTACCATGTAGCAGCATTGCGCCACCAGAAACACTGTGTTACGGCACTCTGCCCCCCGAGCGCCAGGTGGGGTGCCCTGAACTTCCCACACCCCACTGTCCCTGCCTACTTGCCTCGGCCCTGGCTAACCCCAGGCGAACAACTGGACGGCGGTCCCTGCGCTGGCTAGGGACCTGGCGACTGACAAGAAGAAACTACCTGATGGGGGGACAGAGTGCCGACAGAGAGGCAGATAGAAAAGACCAACAGGACTTACAAGGCAAAGCAAGGCTGGAGATGGAAGCTGACAAGCAAACTAGAAGGAGACTGACTAGCAACTAGCACTGACTGAGACAGGCTGACTAGATGCAAGCAGAACCAATAACTAGCAGTGAGCTCAGGTCACTGCCAGTCTTATAAACGAAAGACTCTACCCTGGGGCGGAGAGTGGAAGGAGCCAGCTCCCCCACTACTGCACAAGAGAGGTGGAGGAGTGCGGGCGGCGCCCTACGGGCAGACATGCCCACGCCGCCGTACACCAGCCGCTCCACGTCGCCGGGAGAGCCCCGACGTCAGGGCTCCAGGACGCCAGAGCCGACGCCGGGGTGGCGCGCACTGACCGCGGGACCCTGCGCAGCCCTGCATGGTAACACACTGGTACTATAATTTCCTACACACCTTAGCAGTCCTGAAAGAACAAATTGACCCACCACCACAGAGATCTGGTGGGCTGAATGACCTGTGGGACCTGCTATGGGAAGAGCCAAGCTGTCTTTGTCTTGTGTGGTAATCAAGTTACTGTGTGTGTGATATGCCACCAGAAACACTGTTACTAGAATTTCCTAATAATTACTAGTATATATAAAATAGGATGTATGTATGTGCCACCATAACTCATGAACGCCTGGAGCAATTTCAGCCAAACTTGGTACATATATAACTCATCCCACGGGGAATTTTTTTTTTTTTGGGTGGGTGGAGGTAACACAGCCCCACTACCACTGGGGGGTAAGGGAGATGCCAGAATTGCACTTGAGCAGATGTTTTTTATTTCACAGTCTTATACTACACAGATTACCTCCTCCTCATCTTACAGCTAGTGTGTGTGTGTATGTGTATATGTATATATATATATATATATATATATATATATATATATATATATATATATATATATATATATACTAGCTGATATACCCAGCTTCGCCCGAGTTAATTTGGTACTGGTGTTTATCTGGTGTTCACACGGAAAATCTTATGAAGTCGTGGTTACTTTAGAGATACTGAGGAAAAACATATGTACACCATTTTGCATAGTTCTCTGCGTTACCCAGGAAACACCACGTGGAGGTAACCATGCAACGTTTCCTTCATATAAAATGACATCAGGAAGTGAGAGAATTAGATTACGTACATAAAATTTGGACACTAATTCTTTTGCGCTTAGAATTGAATAATCGAGTTGGGACCCATTAACTTTTTATATTTATGACACAATCAATGCTTGTGCCAAATTTCATGTTTCTATGACATTGGGAAGTGAGAGATTTAGATTATGTACATAAAATTTGGACGCTAATTCATTAGCGCATAGAATTGAATAATGGAGTTGGGACCCATTAGCTTTCCCTATTTATGACATAATCAATGCTCGTGCCAAATTTCCCGTTTCTATGACACCAGAAAGTGAGAAAATTACATTCCGCACGTAAAATTTGGACGCTAATTCTTTTGCGCATAGAATTGAATAATGGAGTTGGGACCCATTAGCTTTTACTATTTATGACATAAATCAATGCTCGTGCCAAATTTCCTGTTTCTATGACACCGGAAAGTGAAAAAATTACATTCCGCACGTAAAATTTGGACGCTAATTCTTTTGCGCATAGAATTGAATAATCAGTTGGGACCCATTAGCTTTTCCTATTTATGACATAATCAATGCTCGTGCCAAATTTCCCGTTTCTATGACACCGGAAAGTGGGAAAATTACACTCCACACGTAAAATTTGGATGCTAAATCTTTTGCGCATAGAATTGAATAATCGAGTTGGGACCCATTAGCTTTTCCTATTTATGACATAATCAATGCTCGTGCCAAATTTTCCGTTTCTATGACACCGGAATGTGAGAAAATTAGATTCCATACGTAAAATTTAGACGCTAATTCTTTTGCGCATAGAATTGAATAATGGAGTTGGGACCCATTAGCTTTTACTATTTATGACATAATCAATGCTCGTGCCAAATTTCCTGTTTCTATGACACTGGAAAGTGAAGAAGTTACATTCCGCACGTAAAATTTCGATGCCAATTCTTTTGTGCTAGAATTGAATAATCGAGTTGTGACCCATTTACTTTTCCTATTTATGACATAATCAATGCTCGTGCCAAATTTCACGTTTTTGTGACACCGTAAAGTGAGAAAATCACATTCCGCACGTAAAATTTGGACGCTAATTCTTTTGCGCATAGAATTGAATAATCGAATTGGGACCCATTAGTTTTTCCTATTTATGACATAATCAATGCACGTGCCAAATTTCCCGTTTCTATGACATTGGGAAGTGAGTGATTTAGATTATGTATGTAAAATTTCGACGCCAATTCTTTTGCGCTAGAATTGAATAATCGAGTTGGGACCCAATTTATTTTCCTATTTTGGAGATAATCTATGCTTGCGCCAAATTTCATGTTTCTACGACATTGGGAAGTTGGAGAACTTTTGGCGAGTCAGTCAGTCAGTCAGTCAGTCAGTCAGTCAGTCAGTCAGTCAGTCAGTGAGGGCTTTCAGCTTTATATAGATATACATATATATATATATATATATATATATATATATATATATATATATATATATATATACTGTATATATATATATATGCATAATCTGATTGTAAGGCTGCCTGCACACGGGCAGAAATCCCGTGGTGGGATTTCCCGCGTGATTTCCGCCACTGAAAGCCTGCATAGGAGTGCATTACAATACGCACTACAGCCGACACATGAAAGAGCCGGGGCCGCAGGGCGTGGGTGAGTATGCGCTCGTCCCTGCAGGCGCTCGGGTTGGGTCCCGCGGCGAGAATCCTTGTCGCCGGATCCGACCCACTCATCTACAGGCGACCTTTGTTTGTGTCATATACAGATCCACAGTTCTGGTCCCATTTGGGTGAAATTTTGCAGGAGCGTTCTTTAGCACCAGGTAACGAATACTGGCATAATTAAAAATCAAAAACTCACTGAGTTCCCCTGTAATTTTTAATGCCAACAGCAGCTAATCACAGTTCAGCTTTTGTTTCTTATACTTCTGAGGAAAAATGAAAACTGCACTGTGATTGGTTGTTATGGGCAACTGCTTTTTGTTTTGAATAGCTTTCATAGCAGTGTGGTGCTCGGCTCACTTTTGTGGCTCACTTTGAATATTCCAGGCCAGATATTTATAAAATCACTGTGCAACACACGGGTATATTTTATTTAAATGTAAAAGTATGTGTGTATAACTATATATATATAGTTAGCTTTACACTAGTATGTAGTATTTTAAATGTTTGAAATTTTGCTTAGAATAAATGTTTATAACATTTAAGGAAACTGTATGTCCATCAGAATTGACTAATATCTATATATCTGGTATTTACCTGATTTACATTTTATTCTTCTATACTAACATGTTTGATCCTGCTATTTTAATTTATTTTATTAATATCATTATTTTTATTTCTTTCCATATATAATATTGCTTATTCTTTCTCTCTCTTTTTTATAATAATAATCTTTATTTGTATAGTGCCAACTTATTCCGCATCGCTTTTAAGCACGTGAGAACACAGACAATACAACAATTACATGTGATATACAATCAGTTTGAAACAAACGGGATAGGGTGATACAGGAGGTACAGGGGGGATAAGGCATTTGGGGAACACAGGCAGTACGAGAATTACATGTGGAAATCAGTTATTAAGAAGCAAATGGGGTGGAGCAGCAAGAAGGCACAGGGGGAGAGGTTGTATTCAATAAGCAGGGTGGAACGTGTGGAGAACCAGAGGGAGGGGCAGGGGGACTAGGTCAGGGGAACTGGTATGCCTCCCTGAAGAGGTGCATTTTTAAGGCACGTCATTTTTAAGGAATTGTCCGGATGCCTTGTGTAAGAGCGTTCCAGAGGATGGTTGCTGCTCTGGTGAAGTTCTGTGGGCGGGAATGTGAGGTTTGTATTAGAGGGGTGTTTAGTTTGAGTGTGATAGCAGATCTGAGTGTGCAGGCTGGGTGGTATATGGAACGGAGGGAAGCAATGTACAGTAGCGCAGCACCATGCAGACCTTTGTGGGTGAAGGGCATCTGAGAAACAACTGGATAGAAAAATGAACCTAGTTGCCACATTTAGTATGGATTGGAGAGGGAAGAGTCTTGTGCCAGACTCCAGGGGAAGGAGAGGCCACAGAGGCTGGTGTTGCTGCTGTTTTTTATTTTGTTCCTGCATTTTCTGGGGGGGGGGGGGGGAATACTGGGCTAATTGTGCTTACTAAGACCTAGTTGTAGGATCGACTACCTCCTCATCCAGGTGGCACTCTCTACATTTTGGGAGTCCTCCAAATCAGCTTCTCAATTTGACTATTGGCACCTGTTTACTGGGCTAATTGTGCTTACTAAGACCTAGTTGTAGGATCGACTACCTCCTCATCCAGGTGGCGCACTCTACATTTTGGGAGTCCTCCAGATCAGCTTCTCAATTTGACTATTGGCACCTGTTTCTTTGGGTTCCTGATGAAGCTACGTGTATTGTAGCAGAAACGCGTAGAACCTCTGTACCTTTGAACGAACCTCTGTACCTTTGAACTTTAGAACCTGATCAAACTTGGTCGGGATTTTCTCTTTTTTCCCTTCTTGTGGGCTTGAGCACAAGGAATAAATTGAGCTGCGACCACAGGCATCTCCACCATTCCTTCTTTTCTTGGAACATGCATCTTGATCAGGGAATTTCATGCCCTCTATGTGCTGATGTATGTCCAAGACAGGTGGTTAATTAGACAGCGACCTCTATAAGAGATAATCGTGCACTGTTTATCGAAGCACAAACTCTTTTCCTGATTAGTTTACTAGCTGTCTCTTTAAAAAAGAACTGCATCCAAGTCAGGAACTTGATTTTCCTAAATTGACCCCTGAAGGATTCCCAGCCAATAAATACTAGGTACTGGGTAATAGGGTTTACTTACCCGACAAAGGGGCCTTTCTCTTAAAAACCTCTCCCCAGATACCTGTTTTGGCCCATATTTTTTCAGGATATCACTGGGGTCAAACTATAATAATTTTTTTGTTGTTTGTATCTGTGTCTGTTTCAGGATCCAAAAAATCCTTTTTATATATATTTTAGAAATAAAAGTTATGTTTTAAGAGGGATACTCTAAACCCTTTCTGTGACAACTAGATCTGATTAGACATGGAGGGCTAAACACAAACTAAAATTTATCATAAAGAAATATCGACTAATTTATTACATTGGAATAGCTGGCACCCATTAGCACTTAAAAGAGGAATACTGATAATATCTTAGAGTGATAAGAACCTTCTCAGATAGGTATACGCCCCTTCCCCAAAAATAAGACCTACCCCAAAAATATACCCTGATTTTGGGGGATTTTGGGGAGGCTTGAAATACAAGCCCTATTTACCGTGTTTATCCACAGATGATCGCTTCCTGGTTACAGGATTCATAAATCCCACCTCCAGGAAGTGATGACCCCAATTGATTCTTTAAGCGCTGCTCAGCCAATCAATGCACTACTCGATAAACAAATGCAATGGCTTTGATTGGTTCATTGAGCGCTACATTGATTAGCTGAGTATTGTTCAAAGAACCAATCACAGCCATTGCGTTATGGAGGCAGGATTTATGAATTGGCCAATAAATGCCACAGCTCAGCATGTCGAAGTTCCAGAGAGCAGTGGGAGGGGCCTGGACCGAAACTGCTAGGTAAGTGTAATAAGACATTCTCTGAAAATAAGACCTTCTGCCTCTGTGGGGACAAGAATTAATATAAGACACACGATACCTTTGAGTCTGAATGTGTCACCCTGCACCAAAGATTTAGCCAACGCGGCTATCCCCCATATTGTTTACAGAAAGCATACAATAAGGCTAAAAACAGAACACAATACTTTGTTTCCCAAAACTTCAGAAGAAATACAGAATGTCAAAATCATCAGATGCATTGTAACATATTTCAGGTACATGAACCAAATTAAGGACATTTTAGTTCATAGTCATTTTACATCAACCCTTGATAAACAGTCTCCCTAGCCTACGTACTACACTTAGGTTGCGATCCATGTGGTAACTGTACATTTTGTTTAGTAGTTATGAATCCCTCCCATTGCTGAAACACCCATGATAATAAAATCTATGAGATCAAGACATTTATTAACTATAGGAGTAAGACTGTAATATAACTGGCAGTCTTTGCCACAAGGTTTATGCGGGCAAAAAAATTCAAGACTTTAGAAAGAGAATAGTTAAGCACCAAAGTACTATTCTTACTAATGCAGATACACCCACCGCGAGACATTTGAATGCCATCCATGGAGGTAAAATTGATATGCTTAAATTTGGGGGGTTGACACTACTCTCCCTTGGCCCTCGTCAAGAGAATTTGGAAGGTAAGCTATTACAGGAAAAGTCAAGATGGATTTTCCCTCTAAAAGGTAAAGCACTAAAGATGCTATACCATTCAAACTCTCAAACTGGCGAAACTCCCTCAGAACTCGGAAACAGCAGACATAACTCGCGGACAGGCATAACACACTGACTGACAAATACTCAAAACATGACCATACATACTCGCACACAACAGATGTAAATAGATGCAATGTGAAGTGTTCGTATTCACTGGGTGGGACCCCTAAAAGATAACCTTTATTATAATATTTTAGTCAAAAAGTCCTATATTAGGACCAACATGAAGAGACCAAAAAAATAAACAAAAAAACAATATATGACTCAAAGGTCAAAATATGAAGGAATCCAAAAACGAGGAAGGGACCTGGCAAATGCCAAAGGTCTCACCTTTGGATTAATGATTAAAACATAATCGTGTGCCAGTTCTCATAGTTTGAGATGCAGCAAAACTACTACATATCAGTGATATGCCTCCACATGTAGTGCTGCAGCAAAGTCTGTCAGCTACCACATGTATATGGAGTACTGGTTTTCAAGTGAAGATGTATATTCCTGCCATGTACAAATCTTTTTTATGTAAACGTTCTGTTCTATGAATAATTCATTATATTTATTTAGTTCAACTCGTCTCGTCATGTATGACTCATCAGGATCCATGCGTAGGTTCAGAGACAGAACTAATTACAAAAAATAGGCACTAAGAATAACTGGATGTTGTTTAAAGATTGCTTATGATAGACATACCTCTGCTGTTCTAGGACTAGCTATCTAGGCAGAGGTAAGGCTAGCTATGTTAACTACGTATGATGAGTGTAGTACATCAAAGACTGCTAGCCTATCTACCCCCATAAGCCCAAAGCTGAAAATAACAAAGCAGCAACGATATAGAGTCTCCTGCGCAGATGGTAGGCAGGAGAGCAATGAGGAGACAGCAAATGTATTGGTGTTATATAGTCAGTTCATAATCCCTCCTCACCAGGGGTAAGGCAGCTCTTAGCCAATGAAATACAAGACTATGCCTGTGGGTGGGTATAGTAGAACCACCCACACTTATTTCATGTATGCGGGTGTTGGAAGGGTAATAAACCATACCCCATTCTGGACCAAAAGCGTTATTACCTACTAGAGAACTTTGGCGTATCTATCAACAAATAGGATCCTGTTCTGATCTATCATTCCGTCCTGCTGGTAAAATCCATGAGAAGGCCAGTCATGTGATAGTCATCTGATCGGGAGGTCGGTCACGTGAGAGTCATGTGACTGGTTGTCATAACAAAGGACACCTAAGCACCCGCAGCGACCCAGAGGGAGAAACAACAGATGTAAGATGGAAGACGGACCGAAGATGCATCACATTGTACAATGAATCCTGATATTTTAATAAATATAAAATGGGTCATGCAGGTGACACATACTTCACTATTCCAGAAAGCAGAGAACATGTCTTTTAGGATGAAAATGCATGACAGCCACGTATAGTATCTATAGAGAATAATTAGAAGAGGCGATGGTATTAAAAAATAGCTAAGAGGACAAGACACCATCCAATGCATAATGGGTAGAGATGAGCGAGCACCAAAATGCTCGGGTACTCGTTGCTCGAGTCGAACTTTCCGCGATGCTCGAGAGTTCGTTTCGAGTAACGAACCCCATTAAAGTCAATGGGCGACTCGAGCATTTTTGTATATGACCGATGCTCGCTAAGGTTTTCATTTGTGCAAATCTGCAAAACCTACGACAGTGATGGAAACGACACAGAAATGGATACGGCAGGCGAGGGGCAACATGCAGGGCTGTATCTCAGGTTCCCAGGTCTCACTATTAAGCCACAATAGCGTCCAGAGTGGGCAACCCCCCCACGCCCACCCCAACAATTTTTACTTCGGACAAACCCTCATTGGCAAGGCACCACACTACGTCCAACCAAGCACAATCACTGCCTGCGGGACACACCGCTGCCTCTTCTTTTGGGTAACATGCTGCCCCACCCCCGCACGACCCCGCGTCCAATGGGGACTCCATGTGTCCACACACTACTCATTCTGTTTGGGTGTCGGATACCTCATCGACAACGCAAGGGGTAAACCATCTGCACTCTGCACCCTACCCAAGTCTGTCAGTGTTTTGGGGACAGGCAGGTACAACACCTCAATGGGAAGTCTGTGTGCACCCACAGCATGGGTGGCCCCCAGGAACCCACAGACGGTACATAAAGAAATCCCATTGCAGTGCCCCAGATAGCTGAGGTTACGTGAGAGGAAATACATGTTGGCTGCGACCCACACGCCATGCCCTAGATATTCTGGGTTTTGGTTAAAAGTGCCAGGCAGGTACCACTCCGATATGGCAAGTCTGTGTGTACCCGCAGCATGGGTGGCTAGCAGGAACACACAGACGGTACACAAAGAAATTCCATTGCAGTGCCCTGGATAGCTGTGATTACGTGAGAGGAAATACATGTTGGCTGCGGCCCACACACCATGCCCTAGACATTCTGGTTTTTTTTTTAAGTGCCAGGCAGGTACCACTCTGCTATGGCAAGTCTGTGTACATCCGCAGCATGGGTGGCTAGCAGGAACACACAAACGGTACAGAAAGAAGCCCAGTATTTGTAACATTTCAGTAGTAACAGTCTAGACAGACCCCAGTAACATTTCTGTTGTAAAAGTATAGACAGAGCCGAGTAACATTTCTGTAGTAACAGTATAGGCAGACCCCAGTAACGTTTCTGTAGCAGCAGTATAGGCAGACTCATGTAACATTTCTGTAGCAGCAGTATAGGCAGACCCATGTACCATTTCTGTAGAAGTAAAGGCAGACCCCAGTAACATGGCTGTCGCCGCAGTATAAGCAGAACCCTGAAACATTAATGTAGCAGAAGCATGGGCAGACCCCTGTAACATTTTTGTAGCAGCAGTATAGGCAGGCCCCAACACCATTTCTGTAGAAGTAAAGGCAGACCCCAGTAACATGTCTGTCACCGCAGTATAAGCAGACCCCTGAAACATTAATGTAGCAGAAGCATAGGCAGACCCCAGTGCCATTTTTGTAGCAGAAGTATATACAGGCCCCCTGTAACATTTACTAACATTTACGTGGCAGAAGTATAGGCAGACCCCAGTTACATTATTGTAGCAGACGTATAGGCAGAATTCTGTGATATTTAAGTGGCAGCAGTATAGGCAGAGCCCTGTAACATTTCTGTAGCAGAAGCATAGGCAGACTCCAGTACCATTTTTGTAGCAGAAGTATACGCAGACCCCTGTATCATTCCTGTAACACTATAGACAGAACCCAGTTACATTTCTGTAGCAGAAGTATAGGCAGACCCCTGTAACATGTAAGTGGCAGCAGTATAGGCAGACCCCTGTAACATTCTTGTAGTAGAAGTATAGGCAGGTAGGCACGATTGATGTTGTGAGAGACGTGCTGGTGTAGGGCTGGGACGGCACACCGGGAAAAATAGTGGCAATTGGGGACTGAGTAGCGTGGGACCGCTGCCGCCATCATGTTTTTGAAAGCCTCTGTTTCCAGAAGCCTGTACGGCAGCATCTCCAGTCTGATCAATTTCGCAATGTGCACGTTTAAAGCTTGAGCGTGCGAGTGCGTGGCGGCATATTTGCACTTGCGCTCCAAGGCTTGCGCTAGCGACAGCTGGATGCTGCGCTGAGAGACATTGCTGGATGGGGCCGAGGACAGCGGAGGTGATGGTGTGGATGCAGGCCGGGAGGCGCTCGTGCCTGTGTCCTGAGAGGGGAGTTGGATCTGAGTGGCAGGTTGGGGCAGAGGGGGAGAGGCAGTGGTGCGACCCAGAGGCGGTGAACGGCCTTCGTCCCACCTTCTGGGATGCTTGGCCATCATATGGCTGCGCATGCTGGTGGTGGTAAGGCTGGTACTGGTGGCTCCCCGGCTGATCTTGGAGCGACACAGGTTGCGCACCACTGTTAGTCGGTCGTCCGCGCTCTCACTGAAAAGCATCCACACCTTTGAAGACTTAGGCCTCTGCACGGTGGCTTGGCGCGAGGTGGTGCTTTGGGAAACAGTTTGGGAAGTGTTCGCTCTGGCCCTGCCTCTACCCCTGGCCACCCCACTGCCTCTTCCAACCTGTCCTGCTGCTGCACTTGCCTCCCCCTCTGAAGACCTCTCCTCAGTTGGCTTAGCGAACCAGGTGGGGTCAGTCACCTCATCGTCTAGCGGCTCTTCTTCCCAATCAAGGCAGGGGTACGAGAACAGTTCCTGGAAGTCTGTCTGCTCATCAGAATGTGTAATTTTCATGGAGTGAGGAGGCTGGGAGGAAGGAGGAGCAGCAGTGAGAGGATTTAGAGTTGCAGCAGTGGACGGCGTAGAAGACTGGGTGGTCGATACATTGCTGGATGCATTTTCTGCCATCCATGACAGGACCTGCTCACACTGCTCAGTTTGTAATAAAGGTCTAGCACGTGGACCCAAAAATTGTGATATGAAGCTGGGAACCCCAGAAACTTGCCTCTCTCCTAATCCCGCAGCAGCCGGCTGCGATTCTCCTGGACCAGTAACTCGGCCTGTGTCCACACCCTCACTTGGACCTCCCCGTCCTCGCCCGCGTCCACGTCCTCTTGTGAGGGTATATGTATATATTGCCAAATGTTTTTTATGCTTTATACCTGTATGCAAGTTCTATTCAATTCCAAATGAGAAAAAACTTATATGTTGCCTTACATCAGATATTCCAAAGGCCTTGCAAGGCGAAGACAAAATGTATCTTGAACAAAATGTATTTTAAACACAGCAAAGAAGAATCGGACGAAGGACGCGTACTTGGCTGTTTTCCCGGAGGCGCCAGTATTAAGATAACAACTGTTCAACTATGTACATAACTTTCACTGTCTCAGGCCGGAAATCCGGACTTCCCATATATGGTTATGAGCCCATCACCCATTCCTGGTGATGAGACAAAGGGTATAAGATCTCATGTAATCTGTAATAAAGCACAAAGCGCAGTCATGTCCCCGTGTGAGAAACTATACCAGACCTCGGTGTGGTGTCTCTTCTTACCGCCGGCAGCGGGGCAAGTGGGGTGGGCCTGATTGGTGCTGTACTTAGAATTTTACCCTGACACTCTAGGCCTACCCTTACCCCTCAGCATTGTGGATTACGAATAGAGCAGACACAGAGCGGTCTGAATAATTATGCAATTATTGGCCGGCAGGTTGAGGCTTACAGCGGTTATGTAACGCACACTGCAGTCCCCAAAAAATAATACGCAAGGCTGCAAAAAGGCCTAGCCGGGTAATAGTGAGGCAACTACCAGTAGCCACGCAGTATAATGCACACGGACACAGTCACAGGCAGCCCTAAGAAGGAGCGATTTTTTTCAAATTTTTTTTAAAAAGCTAACAGCCTAGAGAGCGTGTATATGTCTTTCCCTCTATCAGGGTCTGTCGCCGCACACTGTGCGTGAATTTGCAGGCACAAACAGAGCGGTGTAAAAAAATATGCAATTATTGGCCTGCAGGTGGAGGCTCACAACGGTTATGTAACGCACACTGCAGTCCCAAAAAAATTAGACGCAAGGCTGCAAAAAGGCCTAGCTGGGTAATAGTGAGGCAACTCCCAGCAGCGACGGTCACAGGTAGCCCCAAGAAGCTTTTTTGGGGTACTTGTTGACACGATTCTACACTACCACTGTCCCTGCCTCACCAGTACTGCCCCTATACTCTGTATAATTGAATGCAGACTGAGAACGCTATAGTCTGCACAGCCCAAGATTAAAAAAAATAAAATGTGTGCAAAACTGCTCCCAGCAGCCACAACAGTAATGCGCATGGTCAGATGTGGCCCTAATAAGGGCCGTTGGGGTTCTTGTAGACAGTATTGTACACTACCACTGTCCCTGCCTCACCAGTACTGCCCCTCTACTCTATATAATTGACTGCAGACTGAGAACGCAATAATCTGCACAGCCCACGATGAAAAAAAAATAATAATAATTGTGCAAAACTGCTCCCAGCAGCCACAACAGTAATGCACACGGTCAGATGTGGCCCTAATAAGGACCGTTGGGGTTCTTGAAGACGGAAACAGTAGCCTAACACTCTCCCTATAGCAGGAAAAGCACTCTCTCTAATCTTTGCCAACGTGTGTGTGAGGCGAGCCGCGGGCGGGACCACTTTAAATACTCGGCGGTCACTTGATCTCACCAGCCACTCTCTGCAGGTGGGTGGGATAGGACTGGAACATCACAGGAGGAAGTTGTAATGCCTTCCCTGCATGTCTATTGGCTACAAAATGGCGCAAAACATGCAGAGAAGGAAATGGAATTGACTCGAGTACCGCATGGTGCTCATCTCGAGTAACGAGCATCTCGAGTACCCTAATAGTCGAGCGAGCATCAAGCTCGGACGAGTACGTTTGCTCATCTCTAATAATGGGTGACATTAGCGCAGCATGTGTATAGAAGCTCGTATAGGTCCCAGAAGTGTGCCCAACCGTGGATCTAGGGGAGAGCACTAAAATATTTTGGAATGGAGTCATATGAATAGCCCATAATGATGCTGCTCTATAGTCTCTGATTCACCAAAATGGTGAATGAGTACACTAACATAGTAATGCAATAATCATCTCAAATAAATATATGCACGGTGAGGATAGTATTGGATGCAATAATAGCATAATGGTACATCAATAGTAGATAAAGGACAATACCAATTGTTAATGCAGACAAGGTTTATAAAGACAAGGATGGCAAAGAATATGTAACTTTCTGTACTAGAAGCAGACCAGGTTTGAATAATTTATTAAAGGGATACATAATGGGTACATGGAGATGCAGAAAAAATAGGTATTTAGCTAGAGGAAGCTGTTAAAGGACAAGATCCATTTGGCTTCCTTTTGCAGAACATGTTTATCCAGATCTCCTCTCCTCCCTTGCGAACGGATGGTTTCAATGCCTTGAAATTTTAAATTGAACTCATCCCTCTTGTGGCAAAGATACATATCGTCTGTAGGGGGGTATGCTCACCTCTTCTGAATTGTTGTGTAGTTTTGCCAATAAAATTCATTGGGCATGGAGAGGACGCAATATACACCAGATGTAACGATTTACAATTAATAAACTTGTGAATCTGAAAAATGTGTTTCGTGTAGGCACTTTGAAACAATGTACCCCTGAAGATAAACTGACTGGCAGACGTTGCATGGAAAGGTCCCTTTGGGTTTAGAGGACCCCAACCAGGTTCAGCTGTCAGGACTCAGACCCAGATGACTTTTAAAAATCCTGTCTCTCAGATTGCGACCCCCTCCAAAAAGTTATCAGGGGGTTATCAGGTATCAAATCCTTCAGGTTGTTATCTTCTTTAAAAATGTGCCAGTATGGGGGCGTGGCCTAGCCAGCGGAGAGAGCAGACGTGCGGGAACCCAGCTCCTGCAACCGGGTCAGGAAAACCAGCTTACCGGTGCTCCTGATAACGGAATACTCTGCCGAACACCAGCACAAGCGGCTCCGCAGGTCGAGGAATAAAACGAGCCACTCCGGACCTCTCGCGGCCGCAGAAACCTTTCCAGGCCTAGCGCCGAGGAAGAAGCCGGGGACCAGATTTTCGCGCCGGACTGGAAGCGCGCTACGGATCGAGCAACGGACAGGAGCCTCTGCAGCCTCACATACATGCGGCAGTGGTCTGGCAACCCCCAGAGGGGTCTCCCGGACCAAGGTTTCACGGGGAGGTGCAGGCAGACTAGCACTAAGCGGCGTGGCAGCGGTAACTCCCGCGGGAGGGAGAAGACTAGTCAGAGCGGAGAGGGGGACTGGTGGTCACTTCCCCAGCCCCCAGGAACAAACAGAGTGGCTAAGGCTCACATTAGCCGGACAGCGCTGTTCTGACCCCCACGATCCTCACTGCACCCTAATAAACCACCCGCAAAAAAAAAAAAGAGGGACTGAGATACCCCCCCAGCAGGGGTCCGCCATATTTGCAGGACTGCTATTCGCCACAACGCTAGCTTCAAGACCAGCAGCAGACCCAGCAGTGCTGGAAAGTGCGAACAATCTGCAAAATTCCTAAAGGCACCAAGTTACACCCCCTTCACATATAAGGAAGAACAAGGCAGTGGCATCCTACCTAGTCCCACTTAACAGATCACAGAGATCAATAGCGCTCACGGACCGAGCTCGACAGATCTACAGGGGAAAAGACATTTCATCCACAGTCTTAAGCCTCCTTGGTGTGATTTGAGATCCCTGGTGAAGTCTCAGCTGAAGACTCACAAATACGCCCTGAAACCATACTCAACAGGCCCCGGGCGCAGCATCTCAGAGAAACCCCCTGCCCCTGATCCCCCTCTGCGTTTTAACAGTCCCAGCAACTCCAGCAGCATCCACCTACATCCCACCTGAGGAGCATAGCTACCCCTCCATACATCCTCCTCAAACAAAACAAACCAGATTCGGTACGCCACAAGCTGATAGGGGTACATTGTGGTCCTGCGTCCCCCTATATATAACAGAACCAGCAGCGTCCTGCGGAAGCAGACACAGGGGCAAAAGCACCAAAAGCTTTAATAGTCACTGGACACACTAGTGACTTTTTCCACAGGCTCAGCCTGAATTTTTACAAGTGGATTCCGCCCGCGGAGCCCCATAAGAAAAACTGCTCACACTGACCCCCGCCCCCCCCCCCCCCAACGACCCAATAGTGGTATACCTGCTATCCATTACACCTAATGGCCCCCTAAGGAGTCATCCTGGGGAGACGGACCTCGTCGTGGGATTAAGATTGCTAGTCAACTCCTATAAAACATGGGGAAAAATAATAGGGATAGAAGCGCTGATACTCTAAGTACACCTTGACAAGATAAGGGACAGTCCGATATGCAAAAATTTCTAAAGGAAAGAGTGTCTAGTTCTCCTCACCCCTCTAGCAAGAAATCCCTAAATTTAACAGCTTCTACATCCCGGAGTCTAGACAGAGAGGAGGAGCCTTCATCAGATGGCGACGGAAATGAACAAGTATCGAGAAGCTTTATGAGAAACTTAATCACCAAAGCGATCAGACCGATTGTTACAGAACTCTCAGAGATCAAAGAAGAAATAAAGTCAATGGGAAGGAGGATTGAAGACCTGGAGTCCTCCACATCCAACCTCACTTCACACTCAAGAGAACTTGAACAAGTGACTAGAGAACATCATCACCAGCTAAATCACGTTCTGACCATGCATGAGGATCTCGAAAACCGCAATAGACGAAATAATATAAGAATGAAAGGGCTACCTGAGAGATGGGCATCAGAGGCCCTCCCCAAAATCGCCACCAAGCTATTCACGTGGCTCCTGGGCCAAGACAGAGCCGAACATATTGCTATTGAACGCATCCATAGATCCTTGAGACCTCCACCCGCTGGATCCGATCCGCCTAGGGATGTAATTTGCAAACTTTTGGCGTTTCCGGATGCTCGAGCAATATTGGGGCATCAAGAAACAATAAAGACATGCAGTACGATGGGGCACCCATATCACTTTTTCAGGACCTCGCCCCAACAACTCTATCCAAGCGCCGCCTGATGAGACCCCTACTCGAGGCCTTGCGAGCTAAAGAGATCAAGTACTCCTGGCTCTTTCCATTCGGCCTAGGTATAAATCTAAGAGGCCGACGAATCACCATTCGCACTCCGAAAGACCTACAAAAATCTTGGCATCTCCTGGAAATGGAGCCGATAGATGTCCCCAACTGGCTTCCGCTCCCAGATTTTCCTCCATTGCCCCAACTGCCTTTGAATGATGCAGAGCAATACTCTGGGGCTACCAAATCTCCTAGAGGGAAGAAAAATAAAAATAAAACGGATCTATCCTACAAGATTACCTGAGAACCTGAGCAACTGTCGTTCTCTTCGAAAAGTGGAACCGAAAAGTTTACAGTTGACCTCCCCAGTTGAAAAAATTCATCCTTTGAGTTGACTTTTTGTATATGTCAATCATATCCTTTGCAGAACCTTCTCCCACGATGGGGCTCGGCCCTATTGGCCGGACCCAAACAAAAGTACCACTACCAGTATTCAATAATCCTACCTGTTTTGCCTCCCTGCAAAGGGATTAAGGGGCTCGGGCTGGCCACTTCAAGCGTTTCTCCTTTTGGATCCGGGTGAACTACAGCCTGCCTGAAGCTCCCCTCAACTTAACGTAATTCAATTTGCTTTGATTTGCTCTGCGCTTTTACCTGCATCTCCCGGGTATTTGCCAAGACCGTTCCTTCCCATACATTCCCTCCGCCCCACCCCTTCTTACCTACCCTACCTTCCTGTATCCTTCCTAGTGTTAAGAGGTTCAGCCTAAACCTTGCAGAAGCGGAAAGGAGCCTTGAAGCCACCCAAATCTTACATATCTCACTCTCTCTCTCTCTCTGCTCTCTTGATCCCATAGGTATAGACCGTGGCTTGAGTCACTGTTCCTGCCATGACTCCACTGAGGTGCACGTCGTTCAACGTCCGAGGTCTAAACTCCCCGGGTAAGAGACATAATGTCGCCTATATCTTTAGGAAATGCAAAACTAAAATACTGATGATGCAAGAAACATATTTCAAAAACGACAAACACTTTCCCTTACAGGGATTGGGTTTCTCGCAATATTTCCACAACACCCACCCAAGCTCAGCCTCCAAAGGAGTAGCCACTATATTCCATAAGTCAATCCCAGTCAAGTTAGACGCGCAGCACCAAGATGGAGAAGGTAGAGTGCTATTCCTCAAGGGCTCAGTAAATAACATCAAACTAACAATTGCCAACCTATACACACCCAATTCGGATCAAGCGCCCTGGCTAATTAAGCAACTGGAAATCCTGAAGCAGTTCGCTTCAGGGTACATTATTTTGGGCGGGGATCTGAACGCTACCCTGAACCCCTTGCTGGACTCCTCCACGGGCCGCTCCCAAATCCCGCAGGCAAAATTGAGGAGACTGGGCAGAGCAATACAAGAACTGGGGGTTGTGGACGCCTGGCGCTATCTACACCCCTCGACTAAAGATTTCTCGTACTATTCCCAAGTTCACTCTTCTTACCAAAGGCTAGACTACTTGCTAATCTCCTCCAGCCTTTTGTCCCACATAAGAAAAGCTAGCATAGACCCTATCACTGTCTCGGACCACGCCCCCGTCCACGTGGACATTTCTTTACCACAGGCCACTCCTGGGGAGTGGAAGTGGCGCATGAACGACTCCCTTTTAGACTCGCCGGAAGAAAGTGCCAGCATAGGGGAATCGTTAGAGGAATATTTCAAAATCAACGCCGATGGAAACATAGCAATGCCTATAGTTTGGGAGGCACATAAAGCTTTTGTAAGAGGCCTATTAATAGCTCTCGGCGCGAGGACTAAAAAACAAAACCAAAAAGTCATTGACAGTCTTCTAGCCCAAATAGCAAAGCTTGAATATGCAGCTAAACTATCCCAAACAAAAAACAATCTAGAGGAATTAGCCTCCAAAAGACAGCAGCTCCGCTGTCTACTAACGGATAAATTCAACAAGAAACATATGCACCTAAAACAGATGTTCTACGCTCACGGAAACCAAGGCAGCAAGCTCACGACCTCACTCTTAAAAAAGACCAAGACTAGGAATGCTATTCATTTAATAAAAACACAGGCGGGAGGTGTGGCCTCTTCTACCTCTGATATAGCCAAGGAGTTTCAGCTGTTTTATTCGCAGCTATACAATTTGAAGGAAATAGTAGAGTTCCCATCCCGTCAAAACACTCAGGATAGAATAGACTCATTTTTAAACTCCTTAAAGCTCCCCAAACTAAATTCCACAGATGCAGCCTCTCTGTTAATCCCGATCACGCAAAAGGAAGTAGAGGAGACCCTCGACTCCTTCCCACAAGGCAAAAGTCCCGGGCCTGACGGCTTGACACTAACCTATTACAAGACTTTTAGGACACAGCTAATGCCCCGATTAACGGAAACACTTAACGCCTTGTTAAATGGCGCTGAACTTCCCAAACAGGCCCAAGAAGCCTAAATAGCTCTCATCCTGAAAGAAAACAAGGATCCGGAACAATGCAGCAGCTATAGGCCAATATCACTCATCAATCAGGACGTTAAAATATGGGCCAAACTCCTGGCTAGGAGATTGGGTGAGTTCATCCCCACTCTGGTAAACCCCGAACAGACGGGCTTCGTGAAAGGTAGAGAGGGTAGAGAGAACTGCCTCAGGCTACTTCATGCTGCTAAGTATGCACAAACCCGAAAAATCCCAAAACCCTTTGTCAGCACAGATGCCGAGAAGGCTTTTGACAGGGTGGACTGGATCTTCATGGAAAGAGTGCTCGCCAGATTTATCTTTCCCCCGACACTGATCTCAGCTATATTTTCCCTCTACTCAAAACCCCACGCCACACTGAAAGTCAATGACTCCCTTTCCCCCCTTTTGACATACGAAATGGGACGCGACAGGGCTGCCCACTATCCCCCACACTATTTATCCTAACCCTGGAACCCCTACTTCAGTGGGTAAGGCAAGACCCAATTATAAAAGGCCTAAGCGTTAACTCCCACACGTTGTCAGCGGCCGCCTTCGCAGACGACATAATGTTCGTGATCACTAAGCCTGAAAGAAGCATACCCAGATTAACTACACTCCTACAGGACTTTGGTCTCCTCTCGAATTTCAGGATTAACTTTACCAAATCCACGATACTTAATGTCTCGATCCCAGAGGCACGCGATGCGCCGTGGAGATCCAGTTCACCCTTCACCTGGTCCGAGACGGTGGTGGATTACCTTGAAATAAAACTCACCAAAAGGGCAGAGGATTTATATGCTCATAATTTCCAACCCTTAGTATCCTCAATAAAGAACCTCCTGCAATCTTTTGACCTCCCATGTCTTTCGTGGTTTGGGAGGAAAAATAATCTGAAGTCATATGTATTACCCATAGTTTTATACAAATTACGCATGATCCCAATTCATCTCCCTCTGTCCTTTTTCAAATCACTCCGTAAGCTTTTCACGGGTTTCATATGGCGTCAGAGGAGACCTAGACTAGCATATAGTCTAATGACGAGAAGAAGGTCAGAGGGAGGAATAGACTTACCAAACGTCCGAGACTATTACCAAGCTACCCAACTCAGCTACTGGATAGATCTAACGCATCCCTCCAGAGACCCAATTCTACAGGAACTTGCAAGAGCCTCTTACGGAGACTCTCTCCTTGAGGACCTGTGGTTCCCGGTGAAGAACCAATACAGAGCAAAATGCTTTAATACATTACTTAAAGGCCCATGTGAGAACTGGGACAAACTTAAAGAAACACTAACCCCAGCCCCTTTACCTCTAACACCAGTACGTAGCCTACACAGACTGCTAGAGCTCCACCCGGACCCGGGATCTTTAAGCATCTGGAAACAATTAAAAGGCGCCAGGGCCGGAGACATTCAGGCCTTAGCTCATAAGGACCCGGGGGACATATTGACCACACTTGCCCCTGATAATACCCTCTCCTTCCTGCAACTCGCACACGCTAGAAAAGTCATCAATGCCTTCCTCAACAAGTATCTACCAGACCTAAAACCTCCTTTGAAAACATAACAACTCAAATTTTAGGAAAATTGCTTTTCTCAGGAGAAACTTCATAGCCCCCCCCCCCCCCCACTACTTATGAAACCTACTTTTTTTAACCTCCTGGGAGAAAGAATTGAAGATTTCTTTATCGACGGCCGATACTAAATTAATTCTAAAGCTAGCGTACGGCCTATCGCCATGTGTCCTCATGCAGGAAAGGCACTTTAAACTTCTAGTACGGTGGTATAAAACCCCTCAATGGCTGTACAATTACAAACTAGCTTCTCATGACAGATGCTGGAGATGTGACGCTGCAACAGGGTCTTATCTCCATATCTGCTGGGAGTGCCCGGGAATCGTGACATTCTGGAGGGACGTAGAGAGAGATCTGAAGGCACTCTTGCCCGACTTCTCGATCTCGCCAGAAATAGTGTTTCTATGGAAACCGTCCCCAAATTTCCACCCCTATAAAAATAATCTAATAGCATACCTAATAGAAACAGCCAAGGCCCCTATTCCCTTGAACTGGCTACAACAAACTCCGCCCTCGCTAATTCAATGGAGAGAAAAAGCGGACTTGATCTGCAATTTGGAGGAATTGACGAGCTGGGCAAAGGGCACTCACAAAGACTTTATCCTGACCTGGTTCCTCTGGAGAGAACTACGAAGGAAAAGTCAGTAAAAAGTGCACTTAACATCCTGACGCAAAGATATGAGGAATAGGCCCCCCCAGACCCGGGAGTTGAGACATCTCCCGGACACTGTGGGAAGAAAGCAGCGGACCGGACCTCGGATGTTGGACGCGAGCATGGACGCGAGGTGCCTTGTCTTGAGCGGAGCAGACCCGGATGGGGTAAGAGAGAGAGAGACCCCTTCTGGGGAACCTGATGTTATGACCCTACTTTCCCTCCCCCCCTCTCCATCCCCCATAGCCCCACCAATTCCTTCCCCCCACTTACCCAGACCCTTATTACACCTGGGCTTTTTTCATGTCTAGGAATAGTTACGGTTATTTCCTCTGTTTTGCTTCGTATAGACAGTAAATGGCGTATATCGGATGAACAGTGGGCTGTTTGACCAGCAAAAAGCAGGGCTGTTTGTTTTGATATAAGGAATTTATACCTTGTTCCTTTCACTTATCTAATTGCAAGGTTATTTGGAAAATAATATGAAAAACCCTCATAAAAGTTGATTTAAAAAAAATACAAAAAATGTGCCAGTATTTTTGTAATATCTGTCTTATCTGGGGCACACCCTCATCAAATGTGCCAATAATGCGCGCGGAATTGTCGATTTCCTTGTTCTTAAGTATAAGCAGGTTGATTTTGGAAGGCTTGTTCAAGGATCTCTTCAGGGTACCCCCTATCAAGGAGGGAATCTTTGTCTCAACTTGTTATTTTCATCAAGAAAGTCAATTTCCGAAGAGCAGTTCCTGCGTAGACGCAAAAAACTGGCCCTTCGGAATACCCCTTCTGAATGGAAGGGGATGCGCACTTGACCAAGCTGGAAGACTATTGGTTGCTGTAGCTTTCCTATAAAGAGTGGTAGAGAGGCAGTCAAGAGAAGTTTTTGAAATTTTAATGTTCACAAAGGAGATAGATTAATCCTGGATTTCCGATGGTACTCTTAGGTTAATATGATTTGAGTTAAGATGACGGACAAAAATTTCGAAGTCGACTTTAGTCACTGTCCAGAGTAGAAAGACATCATTGATGTAGCCGTGCCAGACCAGAATGTTATTGGTATGTTCAAGATTGTACTCAGTGAAGACCAGATGTTCCTCCCACCAGCCCAGGAACACATTTGCATAAGATGGGGCAGCTGGACTCCCCATCGCGGTGTCGCTGAGCTGGTGAAGGATCTTGCCATCAAATAGGAAATAATTACAAGTAAGCATCACCGTTTTTAGGTCTATAACAAACTGATTATGATTAGCATGGTTGTACCCTCTTTGTCGCAAAAAATATTTCACGGCATTGAGGCCAATCTCGTGTCGGATAGAGATGTTTAGGGATTCTATGTCAAGTGATGCCAAAAAGACATTCGAATTTATTTGTATTCCCTCGATCTGGTGTAGACTATCTGAAGTGTCTTTTTTTTTTTTTTTGTTAATTCACTTTTTATTGAAAAAGTTTTCAAATACAAGGTATGCATGAGTTTGAACGTGCACTTTACAAACTTATAGCTTGACATTACAAGAATCAGATATATTGTTTATTAAAATTGTCAGCTAGCTCAGACAGAGTTTTCATCTATGTCCTAAAGTCAGTACCAGCAGGTCTCTCCCGCCCAGTTTTGTTTGCTTAAGGCCTCATGTCCACAGGGAAAATCAGGCCCGCTACGGATTCTCCATGGAGAATCTGCAGCGGGTCCCTCCTGCCCCGCGGACATGAGCGCTGAAAATAAAAATAAATCAGAATTAACTCACCTCTCGCACGCTCCGGATCCTTTCTTCGCTGCCGCGTCATCTTCTCTGCGTTGCGGCCGGATCTTCTTTCTTCGGCCCGGCGGATGCGCAGGATGACGTCGGTGACGTGCCCCGCGCATGCGCTGGCCTGAAGCAAAATGATCCGGCCGCGACTGAGAGAAGATGGCGCCGCGGCGAAGAGAAGAAAGGGAGCGGGTGAGTAAAATCTAATTTTTGTCTCCCGCACGAAAATGGAGCATGGTCCAGATTTTTTCATGCTCCATTTTTTTTAAAATCACTTTTATTGACCATCCGCCGGTATTTATCTACCCGCGGGTGGTCAATGCATCCCTATGGGGTGCAGATCCGCGTGCAGGAGAAGAGTTAAAATCTGCTGCGGATTTTAATTCTTCTTTTGCCCGTGGACATGAGGCCTAAAGGCTTTATTTGCTGAGCCGGAGTGAGCCGCTACCTTGTTTTCATAAGCGAACTCATACATCTGGAAATCTGTAATAACCATACCTAATGTTTATCGAAAAATAACAAGGGGGGTAGGGGGAAGATAGAGGGTGGGGAGAGAAAGGCAGGGGGGGGGTGGCGCTGTTATCCACAGGGTGGAGTCGGGGTTTCTGGCCCACCCTGTTTGTGTTGTTAGCTTCTGCCTGCGTTCCGTTTGATCTGTTGCTCCTGAGACCATTTACCTTGGCTTTCTGCGCGTGTCCGTGTTTGCAAGTCGTCGCGCCCTCCGTTTGTAGGATGCCAGAGTCATTGGCGAGATCTTAACCAGACCAGGATAGTCTGGATAGATTGCCGAGTCTCCGCCGGGGGATAGAGGAGAGGCAGCCCTCAGAGGGCGCGCCCGATTCGCTGTCTTATGAGCTAAGTTCCCACTTTAGCCTCAGGGCTATTATTTCGTAAGGGTTGCGAGATGGTTTTATCTAATGGCTAGTGGCTGGGGGGGGGGGGGGGTCTACCTCCTAGTCTGTGTTTCACCCTCCTCGCTCTTTGGGGGGTATGTGGGTATAGTATATTCATGTATGATTTGGCTTAATTACGTTTCGTCTGGGGGGGGGGGGACTCTGAATCTCAGAGCCTAATCATTTGTTGTGGTGTTAGATTGGTAGCTAACCCAAGGCGACCATATGTTTAGGAAGGACGTGTATGTTGAGTTTGTCCAACTCAGAATCTCCTCGAACTGATGTGCCATCTATTCTTTCCACATTTTTATGGAGGGAGGTGTTGTACTTCTCCAGTATAGGGGGATCAGTGCTTTTGCTGCTGCTAACATGAAAGAGATGAGTTTGTCTTTTTGAGGGTTAAATGTCTTATTTGGTTTAATTATCACGTCCGGGGATAGCTTGAAGGCTTTCTTGAGAATTATTGTGATTTCCTTTTCAATTTCTGTCCAGAAGGGTTTTATTATCTTGCAGATCCACCATATGTGAGGGTATGAGCCTTCATTCTCTTGGCAGCGCCAACACTTATTTGAGTCAGAGAGTTTATAGTTGAAAAGCCACTCGGGGGTCTTATACCATCTGGACAGAAGTTTATAGTGGTTTTCTTGGAGGCGTACGCATGGTGAGATACCGTAGGCGGATTTAAATATTGTTTTAAGTTCAGCATCTGATATTTTTATATCTAGTTCCTTCTCCCAGGATGTGATAAAGGCCGGTCTAATTAAATTGTGGGTTGATATAAAGTTTTTGGTTATGTGTAGAGATGAGCGAGCACCAAAATGCTCGGGTGCTCGTTACTCGGGATGAAATTTTCACGATGCTCGAGGGTTCGTTTCGAGTAACGAACCCCATTGAAGTCAATGGGCGACCCGAGCATTTTTGTATATGACTGATGCTCGCTAAGGTTTTCATTTGTGAAAATCGGGGCAATTCAAGAAAGTAATGGGAACGACACAGCAACGGATAGGGCAGGCGAGGGGCTACATGTTGGGCTGCATCTCAAGTTCCCAGGTCCCACTATTAAGCCACAATAGCGGCAAGAGTGCCCCCCCACCCCCGCACTGTCAGCATATAGATCGTTCTTCTCTGCCGCAGCAGTAACAGCTGTGGCAGAGAAGAACGATGTTAGCCCATTGAATTCAATGGAGCCAGCAATACAGCCGACTCCATTGAATTCAATGGGCTAACATCGTTCTTCTCTGCCACAGCTGTTACAGCTGTGGCAGAGAAGAAGGATTTGTCTTCCATATGTTCTCAATGGGGTCGGCGCTGCTGCCGCCGGCCCCATTGAGCGCGTATAGAGAAGAGAACAGGAATCGCAGATCGCAGATAGGTGCGATCTGCGATTTCTGTTCTATAATTTATCTGACGAGCGCATAAAAAGCGCTCATGTGTCCGATAAAAATTCGCCGGACGCATGCGCAAATCGCGCGAAAAACGCCCGTCTGACTAAGGCCTTAGTCACACGGGCGTTTTTTTCGCGCGATTTGCGGATCGCATGACGGATGTGCATCCGCAAATCGCGTGACCGGTGCCCGAAAATCGGGCGGAGCTGTCCAGCGCATTGCATTCAATGGAGCCGGCAATACAGCCCGCTCCATTGAAAGCAATGCGCTGCGGGCGAGTGTGGGATGAATTGTCGGGAAGGGCTTAAATATATAAGCCCTTCCCTGCAATTCATCCAGAAAAGTGTTAAACTAAAAAAAATATATATACTGACCTGCTACCGGCAGCCGGAGTTCCGCGCGGCCGTCCTGCAGTGGGTGTGAAGGGGGTGTGAGTCAGACCTGCCCCCTGATTGGCTCAGCGCTGAGCCAATCAGGGGGCAGGTCTGACTCACACCCCCTTCACACCCACTGAATGGGTGTGAGTGAGACCTGCCTCTGATTGGCTCAGCGCTGAGCCAATCAGGGGGCAGGTCTGACTCACACCCCCTTCACACCCACTGCAGGACGGCCGCGCGGAACTCCGGCTGCCGGTAGCAGGTCAGTATATATATATTTTTTAGTTTAACACTTTTCTGGATGAATTGCAGGGAAGGGCTTATATATTTAACCCCTTCCTGACAATTCATCCCGCGATCGTCGGCAGCCCATTGATTTCAATGGAGTCGGCTGTATTGCCGGCTCCATTGAATTCAATGGGCAAACATCGTTCTTCTCTGCCACAGCTGTTACAGCTGTGGCAGAGAAGAATGATTTGTCTTCTATATGTTCTCAATGGGGTCGGCGCTGTTGCCGCCGGCCCCATTGAGCGCTTATAGAGAAGAAGGACCGTTGGGGTTCTTGAAGCCTACACTAACTCCTAACACTCTCCCTATAGCAGCCCCGGCATCAACAGCACTTTCCCTCAGCTAAGTGAGAACGCATCTGTGGCGAGCCGCGGGCCGGCAGATTTTAATACTCGGGTGACACCTAATCTCGCCAGCCACTCACTGCAGGGGGGTAGTATAGGGCTTGAACGTTGCAGGGGGAAGTTGTAGTGCCTTCCCTGTCTTTCTATTGGCCAGAAAAGCGCGCAAATTTCTCAGGGAAGAAAATGAAAGTAACCCGAACATCGCGTGGTGCTCGTTACGAGTAACGAGCATCTCGAACACCCTAATACTCGAACGAGTATCAAGCTCGGACGAGTATGCTCGCTCATCTCTAGTTATGTGGGATATTCTCCTATATTCTGTATTTGGGTTTTTTATTAATCTTTCGAATTGTGTTGTCGGTCTTGTTGAGAGATGTTCTCTTTTGAAAATTGTGATTACATTTGAGATGTGCGCAATGTGTAGCTCTTGCAGCTTCTTTTGTGCGCATAGGGTGTTTATTATAGAAGTGGGTTCTTCGCGCATGAGTGTTTGTAGGTCATGGATTGAAAATCTTTCAAAGGTATTCCAGAGGTTCTCTGGAATCCAAGGCTTAGAATTCTTGATGACATGAGGGAGTAAGTTTAGGGGTGTACAGGGGGATGGTGGGGGTGCTAGTTCGTGTGATAGAGAGTCCCAGGTCTCGCAGATGCCTCTCAGCAGTATATCAAAGCCTTTAGAGCGATATATTTTAGGGTTGGGGAGCCACATGTCCCTGAGGAAGTTGTCACCATAGGTTAATTGTGCGATTTCCCTTAACTTGTGGTTTTTTAATGGGGCTATTAGATCTAACCAACTGTTCAAGTTTATTGCCTTGTAGTAGTCTAGCATATTAGGGAGCCCCCCCCCCCCCCCCCCCCCGTATTGCTTTCTCTTGGACATTAGTGAATATGCTATCCTCGGGCGTTTATATTTCCAGAAGAAGTATGAGAATTGTGTTCTAATTTTCTTGAAAAAAGAATTGGGGATGTGTATTGGTAGCATTTGGAGCTTGTATAGGATTTTAGGTAATATGTAAGTTTTAATAAGATTTTTCCTTCCAAACCAAGAGATAATCGGTAAGTTATATGCAGAGAGAAGCGTTTCTATCTCTGTTAGTAGCGGCCCCATATTGCTTTCATAGAGTTTTGTTAAGTTATTTGTGATTTTGATACCTAGATAATCTATGTAGCGTTCTGCCCATATATATGGGGAAGTTTTCTTCATTTCCTCTGCTCTGTGGAGAGGTAGCGAGATATTTTTTTTTTTAATAATTGAATTTTTATTGACATTTTTTCAAAATAAACAACATTTTACAGTTTTAAAGAGGCACCTTAATAGGTGAGAAATAATCATAGCAGAATTGAGATTCAAACATGAACATAAACAAAAACATATGTTATAAGGACATAGCAAAAACAAAAAACAAAACAACACAACAACGGAGGTTCATTTCCATGTTTAAGGGGGTGATTGTTTCAGGGTTCTATTTACCAGTCATTACGTTCTGGTGAGTTCGGGGTTTGAGAGCTGTGTTTAGGATAGGTCCTCCTTTTCATTTATTGCTTGATTCCCATCCTCTCTATGAGGGGTTCTTGGTTGTGTAGTCTATCCAAGTTGCCCAAAAGGATGTACGGGGGTGTTGGGAGACAAATCTACGCGAGTAGGCTTCCTCTAGGTGGAAGGTGAGTTCCACCGAATTTCTAACCTCTGATATAGAGGGAGCTTCTTTTGATTTCCAATGTTTAGCTATTGCTAGGCGTGCCGCTAGGATAATGTGTGAGGTGATGGCTGAATAGAAAGGGGATAATTTATCTGTTTTTAAGAAGCATAGAGCCAGGGTAGGGTCCGGGGGGACGTGCTGGTTTGTAACGGAGTGTATTAAATTAAATACTAGGTTCCAAAAAGACCGAATGGTGGGGCATAGCCACCACATGTGAAAGTATGTACCTTTTGCACCGCACTCTCTCCAGCAAGCCTCCGAGGTTGAAGGGTTCATTCTGGCTATTCTTGCCGGGGTGAGATACCAGCGGAGAAATATCTTCTGGGAGGATTCCCAGTGAGAGATGCCATGTGAGATCTTCTTGGTCCATGAAAGCGCCCGGCTCCACTCCTACAGACTAAAGGTTTGTTTGAAGTCAAGCTCCCATAGAGTCATGTGGGTTGATTTAGTTTGGGCGATCAGGGAGAATGACGATTCATAAAAGGTGGATATACCTCCCGAGACCTCTGTTGATAGTGAAAAGAATGTGAAGGCCGCTTTGGGGAATATGGGCTTGTGGGCATCTATGGATTGTAGTGCGTACCTTAGTCTTAGGTGCGAAAAACCTAGTTTATTGGGGAGTTTATGTATCCTACCTATTGTGGGGAAGTCCATAGTGGACCCCTCATTATAAAGGTCTCCAATCTTTTTAACTCCGAGGTAGCGAGATATTTAAAATAACTCATTTGTTTTTATTGACTTTTAGGTTGGAGAAGCTACCGTAGAGATCTAGTAGTTGATTCAGACTATTAAGGCCTTGGGTGGGGTTCGTAATCAGAAATAGCACATCTGCAAAAGCTGCTGATTGGATGCATTTACTGCCAATTTCTAGTCCCTTGATCTCTGGGTTTTGTCTTACCGCTTGGAGGAGGATTTCTAAAGTGAGGATGAATAGTGTGGGGGAGAGTGGGCATCCCTGGCGTGTGCCGTTTGTAATGCTAAATGGTTTTGATAGGGTATCATTTATTTTCAATCTTGCGTGTGGTTTTGCATAAAGGGAAAAGATGGCTTCAATGAGTTGAGTGGGGAAGTTAAATTTGTGGAGGACTGCCCTCATGAAGGACCAATCTACGCGGTCAAACGCTTTTTCAGCGTCTATCCCTAAGAATATTAGTGGGATATTATTTTTCTTGGCATATTGTATGGAATGGAGGAGTATAGAGGCATTGTCTTTGCCCTCTCTACCTTTCACAAAGCCTGTCTGTTCGTCCGATATTAGTTTGGGGATGATTCTACTTAACCGGTTGGCTATTAATTTGGCCCAAATTTTTATATCCACGTTTAATAAAGAGATTGGTCTGTAATTGATACATTGGGTTGGGTCTTTCCCTTCTTTATGTATTAGGGTAATGTGTGCTTCTTGTGCTTGTTTTGTAAAAGAGGCCCCTGTCATGATCGCATTTAATGTCGTTCTAAGGTGAGGTTCTAGTATATGTTGTAGTGTCTTATAATAACCTATTGTAAGACCGTCAGGGCCAGGGCTTTTACCATTTGGGAGGCTCTTTATAATCTCTGTTAGTTCTTCCTGACTCACTGGGGTCAACAGGTTTGTGGCTTCTTCTGAGCTAATTTTGGGGAGTGTGAGGTTTTTAAGGAATTTCTCCATATTTTTGTGTTTTTCTTCTCGATTGGTTTGTGACAGTTCCCCTTCTAAGTTATATAGTTTCGTATAATAGGTGTGGAATTCTGTTGCTATTTCTTGGGTGGAGGTGGTTTTTGACCCTGTGACCTTCTTGATTTCTTTAATATGTATCTTTTCTCTCGCTTTTTTTATGAGAGCGGACATCAGTTTCCCTCCCTTATCTCCATGGGCATAAATCTTTTGTTTGTAATATATAGCGGATTTGGTGTATTTTTTTTTATCTAGTAGTGACTTCAATTGGTCTCTTAGGGAGTTAAGTTCGGGTTGTGCTTTTTCTACTGCTGAGAGTTTCCTTTTTTGTTCTAGGCTAGCTATCTTTATAAGCAAGTCGTCTATTTTCTTTTGTTTCTGTTTCTTACGTTTGGAGCCTAAAGAGATGAAGAGGCCCCTCACAAAGGCTTTATGTGTTTCCCACACCATCGGAGTGTTTGTATAGTCTTTTGTGTTAATTTCGAAGAATTCGGTTAGGTCTCTGATTAGCTCCTGTTTATGTTCTTCCTCTCTTAAGACTGACTCATTTAGGCGCCATCTCCATTCTCCTAGGTTGTTAGATAGTATATTTATACTGGTGTGCATTGGAGCATGGTCCGAGATTGTGATGCTGTCGATTTTGGCCCAATGGATTGCTTTCACTAGTTTATTTGATATAAAGATGTAGTCAAGTCTCTGGTGGGAGGAATGAACGTGTGAGAAAAAGGTGTAGTCTTTTTCTACTGGATGACTATATCTCCACGAGTCTATCAGGTTTAATTCTTGTAGCGCTGAGTGGACTCTTTTAAGGGCTCTCTGCGAGACCTGCGACCTCCCTCTTGAGGAATCTAGTAATGGGTTGAGTGTTATATTTAGGTCTCCACCTAGGATTATGTGGCCTACTGCAAAGGATTTTAGTATAAGTAATGTGTCTGTTATCCATTTGGTTTGGTTCGTATTTGGTGCGTAAATGTTAGCTAGGGTGTAGTTTGAACCATTTATTGTGCCCTTTACAAATATGAAACGTCCCTCTGCATCCGTAAGTTGTTTTTCATTTTGAAAGGGGAGATCTCTGTGGAGGGCAATTGATACGCCCTTGGAAGCCGAGGACGGGTTACAGCTGTGGAACCATTGTGTGAAGTATTTTTTCAGTAGGGTTGGAATTTTGTTAATCCTAAAGTGGGTTTTTTGTAGAAATGCGATTTTTGTTTTACTTTTTTCTAAGTAACCATAACATATGGTGTCGTTTGTTTGGAGAATTAAGCCCTTTGGCATTGAAAGTAGTGATATTTATTTTTCCTCTGTGAGAGGATATAGTTTGTTGTTGTTGTATGAGGTTGTTGTTTCTTGAGCCTTGTTCACTGTTGATTCTGGGTGGGTGATTCGCAGGCTTATTTTGTGTTTTGTCAGTTTCCGTGTTAGCAGGTTTGGAATATTGCATGGGGAATGTGGGCTGAGTGGGGAGTAGGCTAGGGTTGAGTTTAGGTTGGGTTAAGGGTGTGAACTGTGTTTAACATTAACGTCTTAACCAGGTGTTTGATGTCTGGCCAACTGTATGTGAAAGAATAAAGACATGTTGTCGTGTGGATAAGAAGCATCCCGACACCCTAAAGTTGGGACACTATTGTCAGTATCTTTCTCATCCAAGGACAACCCCTGGGTGAGGGGTATCCAGTGTGTCTGTGTATGGTTGTCTCACTCACGTGTGTAGCACCCATAGGTGACCCGGGGTTGCTTGTTGATTTCTACCACATTTGCATCGTTTGGGGTCTCTTGCTTTCTCGCTGGGAGGATGTATCATCTCGTTGTGGGAGCTAAGGCTCCCCGATCTGTGTACAGGTGGAGAGAGGAGATAAAGAAAGGAAAGGAGAGGGGGGAGAGAAAGAGGCACAAACATTTAAACAAAATAACCAGTGCAAATCCTCTCCTTATTCCCAGGTTAACCTCTGGCGACCTGAAGTACTATTATAGCTAAAAGGTTTAAATTCCGCTATGAACCATTCCAATCTGGCTAAAGTATAGTCCTCCGGGCGGAGGAGCCCAGAGGGTCGACCCCCGGAAGACCCAAAAGGCTCCCCACCACCCCAGGTGCTACCTCTTCTATGCAGTCATAAGTTCGATGTACAAATTCTAGCTAGCCAGACATAGGAATAGACGGAGTCTTTCTATTTTAGGGTTGACAGTTCTGGTCGTCGTCTTTTACGAATCTGTTAAAGTTTAAGTCTGAGGTTTAAGTAGACTTGCAATCTTGCCTCTCTCCAGTTGTTCAGAGATACAGTTCCCAGGTAGGTTAAACACACTGCGAGTTGGGTCTCTTGCCAAAACTTAAGACGATGGTTTTGTACCATATTTTTTGCTTTTGGGTGATTTGGGTTTCATGAATTTTCTCCACGGCTCACTCTCAGGAAGTGGAGGGATGGTTAAGTCGTATTGTGTTGGCAGCCAGGAAGGTATTTCGATTGGATCAATCTTTAGATGATGCCAGACCGCTTCAAGATCTTCCCGAGCTCTGACTGACAATCTGCGTCCTGAGTCATTAATATCAAGGCCGAACGGAAACATCCAAGAGTACTGGATTCCTTTGGATTTGAGGACTTCCAGTAGGGGACGTAGTTGTCGTCTTTTCGCTAAAGTCGAGGGTGTAATGTCCTGAAAGAGCTGGATTGGTGAATCGCTGTATTTTAGCGGGTGATGTGTTCTTGCCGCATTCAATATAGCGCTTGCGTCTGTGAAGGAGAGTAAGCCGCAAATAACATCTCTTGGCGGGTCTCCCTCTTTGGGTTTGGGTCTGATTGCTCTATGTATTCTTTCGATTTGAATTCGCGTGGCACTCTCTTCGCCTAATAGATCTGTAAAAATTTCTGCGGCCACTTTGCGAAGGGACTCTGTTGCCCAGGTTTCTGGGAGGCCTTTTATCCAGATATTACAGTGACTGCTACGGTTTTCTTGGTCTTCGATTCGGGTGAGGGCTCGGTCTAGATACGAGCGGTGCACTTCTACCACTTGAGAGGTACCTTTTGCATGTTTGATAATGGTGGAACATGTTCCCTCTAGGTCCTCTACTCTATGTCCGATTTGTTGCAGCTCGGATTTAATGTCTGCCAGTTCAGACATTATTGGTTGAGTAACTTTGAGGAGTGCTTTTTGTAGGAAGGATTTTGAGATTTGGGTGCCGAGGTTGCATTCTTCCTCTTCAATTTCGCTCTCATTCTCTGAGTCCTGAGGTGCAAAGTCTGATTCATTTTGTAGAGGTAGTGCTTTTGCCATGGGGCTTTGTGCGCATTTCTTTTTTAGGAATTTTTGCATGTCTGCTTGATTTTTTTGTTGTCTTGGTGTTTCCGGTGGGTCGCAGCTGCGTTCCCTGCTGCCTTTAACCATTTTATTTTTTTAACTAAGTGCACGGGGAACGTCTTCAGTTAATGAGTGAGTCTTGAGGTACAGAGATTTTTAAATATGACACACTTCACGGGGTGGGACGCCTCTCTCTCCACACTATTTAGTGGTTAATCAGTCATCTTTTCAGATATCGTCTGCCGGTGATCAGGTATTATTATGGTGTACCTAGCGGGACTATAGGTTTGTAGCCGTGACCGACCTGTACCGCTGGTTCTGAAAGAATTATATTGGTGATAGAGCTGAAGAAATCAGTTCCAGAAAAATTAGAGCAGGGCCCTGTATGCGACTTCTTATTCTCTTCAGTATAGGTAGCTGCCTGTGGTTTATTGTTGCAGCTTCAGAGGGGAAGGGTAGTGCTGGTATGTAGCTTAAATATCTCCACACATCTGGTCCTTGAAAAATTAGTTATTTTGCATAGCTGGCTAGCTCCAGGAAAAATTAGGGCAGTGTCCTTTAAATTCTTTTTCTCTTCTGCAGAGTTGTGACCTGTTAGTTAATTGCTGCAGGCTCTTTAGCTCTCAGTTCTCACCCTCTGCTCACCGCTGCAGAGCTGTGGCGGAGGGGGGGGGAGCAACATGGCGGGGAGTTCAGGCGGGAAAATGTGGTATGAAAATGGCGGGGAAATGTGGTTTGCTGAGTAGAGCAGAGCAGGGAGGTCCGTTATCAGTGCAGCTCCCGTGGCTTTAAAATAGCTGTTTGTCTAAGGGGCTTCCCTGGGGCAGCAGGTACTTACTGCCCTTGTAGTGAAAGCATCTCTCCTCTGGACCGGGTGCCGCCGTTCCCGCTCGCTGGTCTGTCAGTGCAGGATCTCTATGCACTGGCTCAGTGCCCGCAGGGCTCCCTCCTCCTCCTGCTTCTAACGGAGCTGTCAGGGCTTCCCAGCTGAAGGACCGCTGCGGACCTCTGCCTCTCCGCTCAGCCCCTGCGCGCGCCGGCTCTCCCTCTTCTCCTGCAGATGATGCTGCGGCTCCGTGCAGGCACAGGTCTCCTGATCTCCCGCTCCACTGATTTTATTGTGGGACCTCTCCAGGTGATCCCCACGCTGCAGAGAAGTTGTTGGAGACAGTGTGAGGTGCAGCTGTTCGTTTTGGAACACCAAAAGAAGCTGTAAAGTCTTCTATGGCTCGGGAGCGCAAATTCAGTGCGACCTCACTCTCTGCAGGCTTAGCCACGCCCCCTCTCTGAAGTGTCTTTGATGAAAGATGGTAAAGCTTGGACAAAGGGACATATAATTTTATCTATGTATATGCTGATGTTCTGAGTCAGATTATCGATTCCAGAAACAATTGACCTTCCTCTAAGGTGGTGAAGCCCCTTATGGATTTTAGGCAGTGAGTAAAAGGTCGCAATCCTGGGGTTTAGAGGAAATAGGAAATCAAACTTATCTTGACTAATACATTTATTATCCTTAGCGGTATCGAGTAACTGCTTGATAGATTTTAAAAAAATGTCAGTGGGGTAAGGGTAAGGGTTGATGATGTGGCTGCGGATGCGGTTGTCCAAGTGAGGGTGTAGGCACAGGCCGAGGTCCTGGGTGGGGTGAATCACAGCCGGCTGCTGAGGGATTAGGGGAGCACCAGTCCATACAGTCCCCAGATTCATATCACAATTTGCGGGTCTGCGTGGTAGACCTTTATTACAAGCAGAGCAGTGTGAGCAGGTCCTGTCGTAGATGGCAGAAAACGCGTCCAGCAATAAATCCCCAGTCTTCTAAGCAGTCCACTACTCTCGGTCTAGGCACTGCACCTCTGAATCCTCTGGCTGCTTTTCCTTCCTCCAAGCCTAGTCACTCCTGGAAAATGACAGATTCCAAACAAGCAGACTTCCAGGAACTGTTCTCGGGTTCCTGCCCAGAGTGGGAAAAAACGGTTCCTCTCTCACCTGAGGAGTTTGTCGTGACCGATGCCCAACATTTGGAAAGTTCCTGGAGTTCGGGTGATGAGGCTGGGGACTTGCGGCAACTGTCTCAAGAGCTTTTTGCCGATGAGGCTGATGAGACACAGTTGTCTGTCGTTGAAGTAGTATTAAGGGCAGTATGTCTGAGGGAGGAGCGCACAGAGGATTCGGAGGAAGAGTTGCTGGACGATAAGGTGACTGACCCCACCTGGCTTGCTAAGCCAACTGAAGACAGGGCTTCAGAGGGGGAGGCAAGTGCAGCAGCAGGACAGGTTGGAAGAGGCAGTGGGGTGGCCAGGGAAAGAGGCAGGGCCAGAGCAAAGAAACCCCCAACTGTTTCCTATAGCACACCCTCGCGGCAGGCCTCTGTGCAGAGGGCTAGGTGTTTAAAGGTGTGGATGTTTTTTTAGTGAGAGCACGGACGACCGACGAACAGTGGTGTGCAACCTGTGTCGCACCAAACTCAGCCGGGGAGCCACCACTACCAGCCTCACACCACCAGCATGCGCAGGCATATGATGGCCAAGCACCCCACAAGGTGGGACGAAGGCCATTCACCACCTCCGGGTTCAATTCCCCCCCGCCTCTTCCCCTGTATCACATCCTGGCACACAGATCCAATCCCCCTCCCAGGACGCAGGCACGAGCGCCTTCCAGATTGAACCCACACCCTCACCTCCACGGTCCTCCACTTCATCCAGCAAAGTCTCTCAGCGCAGCGTTCAACTGTTGCTAAGACAAGCGTTGGAGCGAAAGCGGAAATACGCCGCCACCCACCCGCATGCACAAGCTTTAAACGTGCACATTGCCAAATTAATCAGCCTGGAGATGCTGCCATACAGGCTTGTGGAAACAGAGACTTTCAAAAACATGATGGCGACAGCAGTCCTGCGCTACTCGGTCCCCAGTTGCCACTATTTTTCCTGGTGTGCCGTCCCCGCCCTACACCAGCATGTCTCCTGCAACATTAACCATGCCCTCACCAATGCAGTTACTGGGAAGGTCCACTTAAAAACGGACACGTGGACAAGTACTGGTGGGCAGGGCCACTATATCTCCCTGATGGCACATTAGGTGAACTTGGTGGAGGCTGTGACTGAGTTAGAGCCTGAGACTGCTCACGTCCTACCCACAGCAAGAATAGGGGGTCATACCTCAGTGCTGCTATCTGCGGCGTATTATGTCAACCCCCCTCCCCCTTCTCCACCACCTCCACCCCTCAATTAAGAAGTGTGAGCACATCGCCAGTAGTCGGTAGTGCGGCAGCACAGCGGTGGGCAAGCGTCAGCAAGCTGTGATGAAACTAATGAACTTAGGTGACAAGAGGCACATGGCCCCCGAGCTGTTACAGGGTCTGACGGAGCAGACCGACCTCTGGCATTCGCCGCTGAGCCTCCAACCGGGCATGGTCGTGTGTGACAACGGCCGTAACCTGGTTGCGGCTCTGCAGCTTGGCAGCCTCACACATGTGCCATGCATGGCCCACATCTTCAATCTGGTGGTTCAGCGGTATCTGAAAAGTGACCCTGACTTGTCTGACCTGCTCGGAAAGGTACGCCACGTCTGTACACATTTCCATAAGTCCACCATGGATGCTGCCAACCTGAGGACCCTGCATCAGCTGCCAGAGCACCGACTGTTGTGCGACGTGCCCATGCGCTGGAATTGTATGATGCACATGTTGGCCAGGTTGTACAAGCAGCATAGAACTGTGGAATACCAGCTGCAACATGTGCGGCGGAGTGGTAGTCAACCTCCGCAGTTCTTTTACAGAGGACTGGGCATGGATGGAAGACATCTGCCAGGTCCTCGGAAACGTTGAGGAGTCTACCCAAATGGTGAGCGGCGGTGCAGCAATCATTAGCTTTACCATCCCGCTGCTTTGCCTGCTGAGAAGTTCGCTGCTAAGCATAAAGACTGATGCTTTGCGGTTAGAACAGGGGGATGACAGTATGTCGCTTGATAGCCAGACCACCCTCACGTCTATATCTTTTGGAGAAGGAGGGGGGGGGGGTGAGGAGGAGGAAGAGAGGAAGAGATTGCTGTCCACACTGCAGAGGGTACCCATGCTGCTTGCCTCTCATCTGTTCATCGTGTATGGGCTGAAGAGGAGGAGGATCCTAAAATTCATCCTCCCAGTGCGGACATCGATGTGCTGCATACTGGGACCCTGGCACACATGGCTGACTTCATGTTAGGCTGCCTTTCTCGTGACTCTTGCGTTAGACGCATTCTGGCCAACACGGATTACTGGGTGTACACTCTTCTAGACCCACGGTATAAGGAGAACCTTTCCACTCTCATTTCCAAAGAGGAAAGGGGTATGAGAGTGATGCAATACCACAGGGCCCTGTTGGAAAAAGTGATGCTGAAGTTCCCATCTGACAGCGCTAGCGGCAGAAGACACAGTTTAGAGGGCCAAGTAGCAGGGGAGGTGGGGGGATCAGGCAGCATGTCCAGCGCAGGCAGGGAAGACTCTCCAAGGCCTTTGCCAGTGTTATGGTTCCCCAGCAAGACTGTGTCACCACTCGCCAGTCAAGGCTGAGTTGGAGGGAGCAATGTAAAAAGATGGTGAGGGAGTACATAGCAGATCGGACCCATGTCCTCCGTGTTGCCTCTGCTCCATACAACTATTGGGTCTCAAAGCTGGACACGTGACAAACTTGTTCTGCAAGCCCTGGAGGTGCTGTCCTGCCCTGCGGCTAGCGTCTTGTCAGAGAGGGTGTTTAGTGCAGCTGGGGGGGATCATCACGTATAAGCATACCCGCCTGTCAACTGCAATCACTGACATGCTTACACTCATAAAGATGAACAAAGGCTGGTTTTCCCCAGACTTCTCTTCTCCACTGGTGGAAAGCAGCGGAACCTAAAGATTCTTTTAGCTGCAACAAGAGAAATATGCATCCTCTCTCTAACCTCAAAAAAGGGGAGAAGTAGCTTGGTCTATCCCTTTTGGAACTTACTCTTCCTCCTCCTAAAAAGAATGTCATCACGCTGAACCGACAATTTTTCTGCGGGCCAAAAGGCTCAGATAAAACAAATGTTTTCAGAGGGCTGCCTCTAGGCATTGCTACATATAAAGCAACAACAAGCTGCATCTTTAAAAAATGTTTATGGCTTTCACCAGCCCTCGGGGTTAAGCAATTTTTCAGAGGTACACTTGTACTCTTGGTACACCAATTTTTCAGGCCCTCGCCTATACTCTTAGCCAACAAATTTTTCCTGCCTTCACTCTTGCTAATAAGAGGTTTGGGCGGTTTTCCCATACACTTGCTATTGAAAGGTTTGAGGGGTTCGCCTATACACTTGCTACTAAAAGTTTGGAGGGATTTGCCTATACTCTTGCGACAGAAAACTTTCAGGGGTTTGCCTATACTCTTGCTAAAGACATGTTTCGGGGGGTTGCCTATACTCTTGCAACAGAAAAGTTTCAGGGGTCCGCCTATACACTTGCTACTAAGAGGTGTGTGGGGTCCGCCTGTACACTTGCTACTAAAAGGTTGGAGGGGTCCGCCTATGCTGTGGGTGCCAAATGTTTCCCATTCAGCTGTCTGGCACAAATACACTGAATGACTAGGGCAGAAGTGTGCAGAGGCCGAGGTCCTTGGCGGGGTGAAACTCTGCCATGTGTGGGCACTCTCATTTGTAATACTGTCTTTGAATTTCATGGGCTCGCCTATGCTGTGGGTGCACAAAGACTTCCCATTGCGGTGTTTCACCTTTCTGGCACAAATACAATGACTGACTGGGGTAGGGTGCAGAAGGCTTTCCCATTGCGTTGTTCAGCTATCTAACACCTACACAGAATGAATTGTGCAGGGGAAACATGGATTTCCGATAGTTATGTAACTCACAGCACCTTGGGTCACACGAGGTGAAGGCTGGGACCGACCCTGACCCTTGGCCCACTCGCATGCTTTCCACACAGAGTATTGCGGGTCCTACATTGGTCACAATTTCTCGGTCTAATTATGCCACCTCCTCCTACTGCTTGGGGTCTGGGGATCAGCGCTGGGCAACATGTATTATCTCTCATGCTACAAGTTACCACAGTTATCTGAAATACTGGATTGCAGCGTTCACAGGAAGCAAAACGGATTTCATAAGACTTTCACAAGGTCACTGCACAACTGTCATGGCTACTTTTGCGACACCTCCTGCTTCAAACCAATCTTTGGATTTAGAATGTGTTGCAGAATTGTGGAGCTGTGTAGAAGTGCTGGCATCTGAGTCTCCTTTATGCCCACGTTTGTGGCTCCTGACAATTTTGTAATGGAGAAGGCATGGGATTGGAATTATGATCGTACGTCAATTTATCAGCAATTCCTATCAGCACTGTTGGCTATTGCCCCCAATTTCAGAGAGGGTCGCTGCCTGACCCTGCTAACCCTCTGCAGTCTGTGTCTCCTGCTCCTCCTCATCCAATACGCACTTATAAATAGACATGAGGGTGGTGTGGCTATCAAGTGATCTTGTGGCATAAGGACAGATGAACACTGCGCTGGGAAAAATTTGAGGACGCTGTAGATGCAGGCTCATGCAGAGGATTGGACTGCAATGCCAGCATGTAACACAGGAGAAGAGGCAGTGGTGTCACCCGCAGGCGGTGATTGGCCTTCGTTCCATCTAGTGTGGTGCTTAGCTAAGATGTGCGAGCACATGTGATTTGCTGATTATGGTCTGGCCCAACTAAATTGTTAGGGGGGTGACCACCAGGCTCTTGCCCACAATTTGGCTTAATAGTGCGACCTGGGAGCCTCAGATGCATCCATGCATGCTGCCCCTGCTGTTCCCTATCTGTTTATGTGGTGTTTCCATGACTTTCTGATGTTTTCAGGTGATTCTAACAAATCCCTTATGTGGAGCATGGGTCACCTTGAAAAATGCTTGAGTCTCCCATTGTCTTCAATGGGGTTCATTACTTGAAACAAACTCTTGAGCATTATGAAAAGCAAGACTCGAGCAACGAGCATTTTGGTGCTCGCTCATCTCTATTCATGACCTGAAAGAGGGACTTCACAGTAAAATATCAATGTTTGCAAATTGTTCAAAATTATGCAAGGTAAGTAATACAATGGAGGACAACGTATGGCTACAAATGGACCTAGATAAATTGGGGGCTTGAATTGAAAAAAAGGAAATGAAGTTATACATCGATAAATGTAAGATCATGCACATAGGCAGGAGAAGCGGATGTCATCAATATACTGGTGGGGAAAAGTGATATGGAAAAAGACCTGGGGATACTAGTTGACGGTAAACTGACATAGCTGGAGCAATCAATGCCAGTCAGCTGCTGCAAAGGCAAATAAAGTCTTGGGGTGCATTAGACGTATAGTAGTAAGGAACAAAAACGTTATTCTTCCACTATATAAGACACTTGTCAGGCCTCACATGGAATAGTGCGTACAGTTCTGGACACTTGTGCTCAGGATAGACATTGCAGTGCTTGAGGGATTTTAAATCCCCGCCTGCTGATAGATCAGGACCACAGTACAGGGGACAACAGGAGAAGACACGGCTGTGCCCCGGCAGCTGTAGCAAGGTGAGTATCTATTTTTTTTAAACCAGTTTTACTTGATTTTCAGGGAAGGGCTTATATTTAAAGCCCTTCCCTGAAATCAATTGCCGGCAACAGAATCCTCTACTGCTGCGGTGACAGCTGCGGTGTAAAATTGAAGAATTCCTCTGCTGCATCTGTCACAGATGTGGCAGATGTAGCAGCAGGGAATTCTTTTAACTAGCAGGAATGAAGGAAACATCTGCCGCATGCGACAGATGTGTTCTTCATCCCCGCGGGGGTCAAGGCAGCGGCGGAGAGGTAAGTATATTTTTTATTTATTTATTTTTTTTACACTAAAATATTTCTTTTTCAGGGAAGGGCTTAAATGTAAAGCCCTTTCTTGAAAAAGAATGCAGGGGTGCCGGCAGACCATCGCTTTTTTAATGGAGCCGCCGGCAGCAGCCACGGCTCCATTGAAAACATTGAGTGCATTCCCTATGGTGCACACTTGTCCTATCTTTGCAGCATGCACCTCTAAAGCACAGACATTTAAACACGCCAAAAGGAATGCATTGTTGCAAATAGAACAGTGTTTTTGTGCCTGCGTATGCCACCCTCAGTCTGGATCAACAGGGAGGTTAGAAACAGGCTGGACTGGATGGACATTGTCTTCTTTCAGCTTAGCATACTATGTTCCTATGTTATATTTTTCCCAGGGCCTTTTTTTTATGCAGCAAAAAATCGTTCCTCTGAATGAACCCATGGGATTCCAAAGCCTTGCATGGGCACATTTTTTTAATGCAACCAAATACCTAAGTAAAACTGTTATGTGGATAAGCCCTAAAGAGGAGACTGTCAGGTGGAATGGGCCATGAGGTCCCATCCTTAAGATCAGTGGGGTCTCACTGCTGATGGATAGGGGATTCCTTGGAATTTTACTATAACCCCATTCAGTTTGAAAACATTTTTAGTTCTCCTCTTGCCTGAGAATTAGATACAGTTGTATCGAGTCTAGAAAATACTCTGCGAGCAAAACAGCCTGGTCTCCAGAATGACAAACTGGAGCAGAGAGATTTGTGCAGCTGATGTATTAAGCTTGCAGAGAATTGAAGTAAGAGAATCAGATTTCGTACAATACACAGGGGCGCCACTATTTTTGTGCTTAACATGAAATTTTCGAGTTGTGATCCCTTTACTTTTCCTATTTAGGACATAAAGAATGATCATCCTAAATTTCATGTTTGTACGACATCAGGAAGTTAGAGAATCAGATTTTGTACATCACACAGGGGTGCCAATACATTTGTGCTTAGCATTGAATTTTTGAGTTGTTACCCCCTAACTCTTCCTAAAGGACCTAAAGAATGCTCCTGCCAAATTTCATGTTTATACGACATTGGGAAGTTATAGAATTAGTGTTGAGTCAGTAAGTCAGCCAGGGCCTGACCTGCAATAGTCTGTGTGGGAAGCATGTGAGACGGTCCAGGGTCAGGCTTGGTCCCAATCTTCACCTTGTGTGACCCAGGGTGCCCTGAGTTACATAGCAATGGGAAATCCATGTGTCCACACACTATTTATTCTGTGTAAATGTCAGATAGCTGAACAACGCAAAGGGAAAGCTATCTGCACTCTGCACCCTACCCAAGTCAGTCAGTTTATTTGTTGCAGACAGGTAAATCACTGCTATGGGAAGTCTTTCTGCACCTACAGCATAGGCGAGCCAAAGGAACCCAGGGAAAGTATCAAAACATGAAACAATTACAGTGCCCAAACATGGCAGACTTTCACTCCGCCAAGGACCTCGGCCTCTGCACACACCCTCAGCAATCGTGGGCATAAAGCGGACTCCGATGCCAGTACGTCTGTGAACGTCTCATCAATGCAGTAATGCTTCTTTTGTTTGGCACAAATCAGTGTCTCAGATAACTGTGGTAACACGAGAGAAAATACATGTTGCCCAGTGCTGATCCCCTAACCCCAAGCAGGAGGAGGACTGAGGTAGGACCCACAATAGTCTGTGTGGGAAGCACGTGAGCGGGCTCTGGGTCAGGCTCGGTCCCAGCTTCCACCTTGTGTGACCCAAGGTGCCCTGAGTTGTATAGCAATTGGAAATCCATGTGTCCCCACACAATTCATTCAGTGTATTTGTGTCAGATAGCTCAACACCGCAAGGGAAAGACTTTGAGTTCCTTGGGCTTGCCTATGCTGTCAGTGCACAAAGATGGTATTACACAGGAAGAAATCAGAGTGCCTAAACATGGGAGAGTTTCACCCGCCAAGGACCTAGGCCTCGGCCCACATTTCTGCCCTAGTCAGTCAGTGTATTTGTGCCAGATAGGCAAAACACCGCGATGGGAAGTCTTTGTGCACCCACAGTATAGACAGACCCCAGTAACATTTATGTAGTAAAGCTTTAGGCAGACCCCTGTAACATTCCTATAGCAAAGGTATAGGCAGACCCCTGTAACATTTCTGTAGCAGAAGTAGAGGCAGACCCCTGTAACTTTCCTGTAGCAAAGGTATAGGCAGACCCCAGTAACATTTCTGTAGCAAAAGTATGGGCAGACCCCTGTAACATTTCTGTAGCAAAAGTATAGGCAGACCCCAGTAACATTTCTGTAGCACAAATATAGGCAGACCCCTGTAACATTCATGTAGCAAATATATAGGCAGACCCTAGGTAACATTTCTGTAGCAGAAGCATAGGCAGACCCCAGTAACATTCCTGTAGCAAATGTATAGGCAGACTCCAGTAACATTTCTGTAGCAAAAGTATAGGCAGACCCCTATAACACTTCTGTAGTAAATGTATAGGCAGGTCCCCAGTAACATTTCTGTAGCAAAAGTATAGGCAGACCCCTGTGACATATCTGTAACAGAAGTATAGGCAGACCCAGTAACATTTCTTTAGCAGAAGTATAGGCAAACCCCAGTAACATATCTGTAGCAAAAGTATAGGCAGACCCCAATAAGATTTCTGTAGCAAAAGTATAGGCAGACCCCTGTAACATTTCTGTAGCAAGAGTATAGACGAACCCCTGAAAAATTGGTCTACCATGAGTGTAGCCAAAAACCGGAAAAATTAGTTAGATAACAGTATAGACAAGGGCCAAAAAAAATGCTGTGCCAAGAGTACAAGTGTACCCCTGAAAAATTGCTCAACCACCAGGGCAGATGAAACCCATAAACATTTTTTAAAGAGACAGCTAGCTGTTGCTTAATTCGTAACAGAGCCAGTAGGCAGTCCTGTGAAAAAAATGGTTTCTGTTAAAGTATCAATACAATATTTTTGAAACGTTGAAAAATTGAAAAAAAATTGTAAGCAGAGCCTTTTGGACCGCAGAAAAATGGGCAGTTCAGCGTGATGACATGCTGTTTTAGGAGGAGGAGTAGGAGGAGTAATAATATCCGAGAGTGATTGACAAAGCTAATTCCCTCTTTTTTCCAGTGAAAGACAATGCTTTTTTCTCCGGCTGCAGCGAAAAGAATCATAGGTTCCGCTGCTCTCCGCCAGTGGAGAAAAGAAGTCTGGGGAAATCCAGCCTTTTTTAATCTTTATGAGTGTAAGCATGTCGGCACTGGCAGTTGACAGGGGGGTACGCTTATCCATGATGATTCCCCTAGCTGCACTAAACATACTCTCTGACAGGACGCTAGCGGTAGGGCAGGCCACCACCTCCAGGGCGTACAGCGCAAGTTTGTGCCACATGTCCAGCTTTGACGCCCAATAGTTATATGGAGCAGAGGCATCACGGAGGACGGTGGTACGATCGGCTACGTACTCCCTCACCATCATTTTACAGTGCTCCCTCTAACTCAGCCTTGGCTGGGGAGTGGTGACACAGTCTTGCTGGGGAGCCATAAAGCTGGCAAAGGCCGTGGAGAGTGATACCCTGCCTGCGCTCGACAGGCTGCCTGATCCCCACGCCTCCTCTGCTACTTGGCCCTCAGAACTGCGTCTTCTGTCACTAGTACTGTCAGATGGGAACTTTAGCATTACTTTTTCCACCAGGGACCTGTGGTATTGCATCATTCTCTTCCTTCTTTCCTCTTCAGGAATGAGAGTGGAAAGGTTCTCCTTATACCGTGGGTCTAGTAGGGTGTACAGCAAGTAATCCGTGTTAGCCAGAATGCGTCTAACGTGAGGGTCACGAGAAAGGCAGCCTAACATGAAGTCAGCCATGTGTGCCAGGGTACCAGTACGCAACACATCGCTGTCCTCACTAGAAAGATGACTTTCAGGATCCTCCTCCTCCTCTACAGCCCATACATGCTGAACAGATGAGAGGCAAGCAGCATGGGTACCCTCTGCAGTGTGCCCAGTTGTCTCTTCCCCCTCCTCTTCCTGCTCCTCCCCCTCCTTCTCCTTCAAAACGCACTGAGATATAGACATGAGGGTGGTCTGGCTATCAAGCGACATACTGTCATTCCCCATCTCCTATTCCAACCGCAAAGTGCCGGCCTTTATGCTTTGCAGTGAACTTCTCAGCAGGCAAAGCAGCAGGATGGTAATGCTAATGATTGCAGCATCGCCGCTCACCATCTGGGTAGACTCCTCAAAGTTCCTGAGGACCTGGCGGATATCTGCCATCCATGCCCACTCCTCAGTAAAGAATTGGGGAGGCTGACTACCACTACACCGCCCATGTTGCAGCTGGTATTCCACTATTGCTCTACGCTGCTCTTACAGCCTGGCCAACATGTGCAGCGTAGAATTCAAGCGTGTGGGCACGTCGCACAGCAGTCGGTGCTCTGGCAGCTGATACGGATGTTGCAGGGTCCTCAGGGGTTCAGCATCCGTGGTGGACTTGTGGAAATATGCGCAGACACGGCACAGCTTGCCGAGCTGGTCAGACAAGTGTGGGTAGTTTTTCAGAAACCGCTGAACCACCAGATTGAAGATGTAGGCCAGGCATGGCATGTGTGTGAGGCTGCCGAGCTGCAGAGGCGCCACCAGGTTACAGCCGTTGTCACAAACGACCATGCACGGTTGGAGGCTCAGTGGCGAAAGCCAGAGGTCGGTCTGCTCTGTCAGAACCTGCAACAGTTCAGGGGCCGTGTGCCTCTTGTCACCTAGCTGATTAGTTTAAGCACGGCCTGATAACGCTTTCCCACCGCCGTGCTGACTCGCCGCACGCTACCAAATTCTGGCAGCGTTTCACACTTCTTAATTGAGAGGTAGAGGTGGTGGAGGAGGAGGGGGAGGGTTTGGAGGAGGTGGAATAAAACGCTGCAGATACCAGCACCGAGGTAGGACCCCCTATTCTTGGTGTGGGTAGCACATGAGCGGTCCCAGGCTCTGACTCGGTCCCTGCCACCACCAAATTCACCCAATGTGCCGTTAGGGAGAGTGGCCCTGTCCGCCACTACTTGTCCACGTGTCCGTGGTTAAGTGTACCTTCCCAGTAACCACGTTGGTGAGGGCACGATTTATGTTGTCGGGAGATGTGCTGGTGTAGGGCTGGGACGGCACACCGGGAAAAATAGTGGGGACTGGGGACCGAGAAGCATGGGACCGCCGCCACCATCCTGTTTTTGAAAGCCTCCACAAGCCTGTACGGCAGCATCTCCAGGCTGATTATTTTGGCAATGTGCACGTTTAAAGCTTGTGCGTGCGGGTGGGTGGCAGTATATTTGTGCTTTTGCTTCAACGCTTGTGTTAGCGACAGCTAAACGCTGCCCTGATAGACATTGCAGGATGGAGTGGAGAACGGTGGAGGTGAGGGTGTGGGTGCAGGCCGGAAGGCGCTTGTGCCTGTGTCCTGGGAGGGGGATTGGATATGAGTGGCAGGTTGGGGCACAGAGGAAGAGACAGTGGTGTGACCCAGAGCCGGTGAATGGCCTTCGCCCCACCTTGTGGGGTGCTTGGCCATCATATGCCTGCGCTTGCTGGTAGTGGTCAGGTTGGCAGTGGTAGCTCCCCGGCTGATGTTGGTGAACATCTAGCCCTCTGCATGGAGGCTTGCCATGAGGGGGTGCTTTGGGAAACAGTTGGGGGATTCTTCGCTCTGGCCCTGCCTCTACCCCTGGCCACTCCACTGCCTCTTCCCACCTGTCCTGCTGCTGCACTTGCCTCCCCCTCTGAAGCCCTGTCCTGAGTATGCTTAGCAAACCAGGTGGGGTCAGTCACCTCATCGTCCAGCAGCTCTTCCTCGAAGTCCTCTGTGCGCTCCTCCCTCAGACTTACTGCCCTTACTATTACCTCACTGACAGACAACTGTGTCTCATCATCATCCTCACCCACTGAAAGCTCTTGAGACAGTTGCCGGAAGTCCCCAGCCTCATCACCCGGACTCCGGGAACTTTCCAAAGGTTGGGCATCGGTCACAACAAGCTCCTCAGGTGAGAGAGGAACCAGTTTTTCCCACTCAGGGCAGGGACCCGAGAACAGTTCCTGGGAGTTTACCTGCTTATCAGAATATGTCATTTTCCTGGAGTGAGGAAGCTGGGAGGAAGGAGGAGCAGCAGCCAGAGGATTCAGAGTTGCAGTCCCTAGGCCGGGAGTAGTGGACTGCGTAGAAGACTGGCTGGTCGATACATTGCTGGATGCATTTTCTGCCATCCACAACAGGACCTGCTCGCACTGCTCTGTTTGTAATAAAGGTCTACCACACTGACCCATAAATTGTGATATGAAGCTGGGGACCCCAGAAACTTGCCTCTCTCCTAATCCCGCAGTAGCCAGGAACTCGGCCTGTGCCCACACCCTCACTTCGACATCCGCGTCCATGTCCACCTCCTCGACCCTTACCCGTATTCCTCATCATGGCGGGTTAAGAATAGAGCAGGGCCCAAATAAATGACCCCACTGTACAGCACTGACAACTTGGCTTAATTCACTGCACACAGAGACTTGTAGATAGCAGAGCTCTGGGGGTTTTGCATGGAGGATCAGGAGCACTGTACAGTGTATATAACTTTCCCTATAGACGTGGCTGTGTCCCAACACTCTGTTATATACTGCAGACATAGAACGGTATAAATGAAGTCGTTTGCAGCAGGCTAGGAAATATTTGAGTGCAGTTTCACGGTGAGAGATGGTTGTACGGCACTGCAGCCTGAAAGAACTATTACTGAAATGTTGGGAACAGGTCTAGATGCGTAATAGAAAAATGGATGCACTACTGATCTGGATTATAGTTTTCTCCAGCAGGTTTTGAGGTATTTTGTAGCTTCCGAATTGTATCGTGTGCACACATCATCGACCAGAATCAGACACAAATGCTGGTCTAAAACCGGGAGAGTCTCTACAATGTATAGAGGCTCAAGCCTTTTATTATAACACATGACAACCGCCCTTCAATGGGCGTGCAACAGATTACATCAGTAACATATAAGATTCTCATTTGTCGGATCATATAGAATCTCCCACCTCTCTGCCCACCCTCCCTCACGTCCGCCATAGTATGGACTTTGTCTTCTTTAGCATGCAGACAGCCTTAAGGAATTCTGTGTAGTTGACAAATCATTGTTTAACTAGCTTGTGTGAGGAGTGGAAGGGGGCCTAGGTAAACATTCAGTATTGAACACAGGATATACACAACACTATGGCCCTTAACTCTTAGAGGCTTCTTGTGCAATTTCTATGTACTTAGCTAACATTAACATCATACATCCATTGTCTAGCAAATACCATGATTAGATTGTGTGTGTGTCCTTTAAGCTCCTCAGAGCTAAAAGTCATTACAATAGCAAAATACATTTACATTATACAAATCGATAGACATTTTATACCAAATAATCATCATGTCTATCACAATCCCCCCTTAAAATGTCTATCCTCTAACTCTCTATCTGATTTTCACAGTTCTCTGCGCATGAGCCTATAACTGGAGCTCGTTGAAGGTTCGTTTTAGAGTCTTCAAGGGGGTGTAGGACTTGTCCACTCCTTCTGGGGATGCATCCAGCGAACTCATTGTGGGAGTAGCTTTTCCAGCATCAGTTTCACAGGTCTCTCTGACACAGGGGATAACACAGCAGACTAGAACAGAAAAGATAATCAGTTCACATACAACAGCGACGCCCGTCTGTGCCAGGATCCTTTAACACCCGCTCATCCATGGCGAGTACTGGTCCCAAAAGTTAGCCCTTTTTAGTTAGTGCGGTCAGCTTCTTAATGGCAACTGCGTCTTTACCCAAGGGTTACGTGTCGTCTGGGATGTAGGTCCAACAAGTCTCCCCTATCATCTTACAGACACTCCCCTTTTTAGCTACAGTCATATCTAAGGCCATTCTATATTGAAAAGTCATAGTCGAGGTAGGTCCTATTGGTCGACTAGTCCCTATAAGGCGTCTCTAGTATAATTTATAAACCGCTGCTAATTATAAAAAACATAATTAATCCAGTCAACGTTTATTTACCATAATGACCAGGAAAATGGACTCGAATCTAGTTTTAACTTGGTCTCTAATTTTTAAAACTTGTCAGGTACCCCCCTTGGCTATCCTATGACGTCAATGTACACGTGTAGATCAAAACTACCACCAGGGGTCTCTCTTCTCGCTCTAGCATAATGTTACAATACTAGTAGTCGCCTCACCTTGACCCTACACTACCTAGTGACAAGACTGGAAGGAACCGCCGTACCTATGCGGAAAACAAGGATAGACCAACATGACAGGATAACCACAAAACACAGACTGAGTTGGATCGAGATAAAGTAACTATTGGGGGTAACCTCATTATCCTCAACGTTATCTGACAGGATGTGGAGGGGCATAAGGGCTTTTGCTAAGGCACACTCCCCTGTCCAATTACCCTCCAGGCGGGTCCTCTACCTCATGTCACTACAAAGCCAGTAAACGTCTCCTAAGGACTGAACCTGATTCTGTGTCCATTCCCCTCCTATCGTACCGTAGGAGGAGCAATACCCGTTGGTGAGTTCCCCAAAAATCTCCCTCCACCCTGCCTATTTGCCCGGCAGGTGTAGTTTCCAGGGTAGTCAGTAATACTCTCTCCGGTGCAAAACACTTAAGTAGTTATAGAGTATTGCTTCTTCCATTTCTCACGGACAGTGTAATTAGCGGAAATGTTCGTGAAGAGACTAATAAACCACTCTTCAGCATCTACAGGGGGATTTAGGGGGACCATCCCCGAGTGTAGTCGGGCACTACCGCACACGCAACAGTTAGACTTGTTGCTCCTGTTAGCATCGTACCTCATCAACTCCAACCAGAGATTCTGGTCAGAGTAGCCAGTCGCTACTGTCAAGGTGTCCTCAAAAGGTAGGGTCGGCTATGATCATCATGTTCGTCAAGGTCTTTATCTTACGGCCGAGGGGGTTAATTATGGGCACGGGACTAAGTGAAGGCTTCCATTCGGCTGCATCTACCATACCCCTTATTTTAAACTTCCCTAAGGGATCTGTCCTCCCGTACCGGTATGTCCCCAGACTATAAGTCCCTCCGTCTCCCGGGCTTGGATCTCCCATGGTTAATGTAAAAACCGCATTAAAACCAAGCAACATACTAAGTTCAGCCTTCCAATACCTGCTGTCCTTATTATTCTCAAGGAGGGTTATACGACTAATTAGGGATTTCCCGCTCCTATCTTTCTTATTTAAGGCACTTCGCGGTTTATAGGACTAGTCTGTTCCTGCGTTACATCCCACTAATCCCCAATAACGGCAGTCTTCTCCCCAGACGTTATCAGTGGCGCGAACATATTGTATTCCCCGGGTATATAAGTCATATAACCAGCTGGACTGAGCTAAATCTGGCCTGCGGTGGGATCTTGCGCCTAGGCACGGGACCACAGTACAATAGTCAAAGGAATATGCGGCTACTTGAGCATTGGACGAGTTATACTAGAAGGTAACCATACCCCCATATTCTTCCGACTAAGGATTCCAGTTGCCACCCTCCTCTCTCACTAGCCCTAACCAGAGTAATGTCTTTGGCACAACTAAGATTGGTCTCCCGGATCTGAAGCTTTCTTACAGTATGAAGCATAGATCCATGTAAGTCTTTCAGCTAGTTTCACAGCTGTGGCAGTAGTCAGAAGCACCTGGTAGGGGCCATCAAATCGGAGCTCAGGAGGGTGCTTCCTGAGGAACTTCTTGACGCACACCCAATCCCCAGGCTGCAAGATATGTGTCCCAGTGTCTGCCTCTGAGTCTGGAAGAGAACACCTGTGCATAGGCTTTGGTTAGTTCTTTAACAACGGAAATCACATACTCAGTCAACACATCAGATTGTAATTGTAACTACTGAGGATAGTAACGACCTAGCCTTGGGGCTAGCCCAAACAATCTCGTAGGGAGATAATGTATAATCCCCCCTGGGTTCATATCTAACACTGTATAAGGCTATTGGATGACAGTCTTTCCAAAGTGGCGTCATTTTTAAGTATCTTACTTTTAGCGTGCCACTACGTCTCTCCACCTTTCCACTACTCTAAAGATGGTAGAGTATGTAAAAGGCCTGGGATACACCCAGAGCAGACATGACATGTTACATTCACCTGCGAAGTTTATACCTCTGTCTGACTCTGAATCACTTCTGGTACCCCATATTCACAGTTTACCTTGTACATGAGCTTCTTTGCGGTTACCTACTTGTTTGTCTTGGTAACAGGGTCAGCCTCCAACCTGCAAAGACATCAACAACAACAAGCACGTATTCATACTTCCCAACAAGTGGGAGCTGAACGTAGTCAATTTGCAATCCCTGAAATGGGTAGAGTGGTCCCGGCAAGTGTGATGTGGCAAATTTACTTCTGCCCTGACTCACCTATGGCATAGATCATGCTAAACCGGACAAATGATGCAGCAGCTACAGAGAACCTAGAAGTCGCCCAACCTCTTTCAAGCGTCGTCGTCATTGCTGCTTTACTAGGTGGGTCTTTCCGTCCATCAGCTGGGCCATCATGGGATACAGGAACTGTGGTAGGCAAGTGCTGTTGACTGTTCACCACACACTGTCCTGTTTCTGCTGCTCCCATATTAGTCCATTTATTCTTTTCTTCCTTGCTGGCTTGTAACTGTAAAAGTCTTTAGCATATCAAAGTCCAAATTTTTGTCAATGTCCAAAGTTTTTACCACTGACTCATGCCGTCAGTATCTTTTTCTTCTTTCTTCCACGGCTTGAGGGCCGCTGCCTTTGCTGCGCTGTCAGCGAGGGTGTCGTCTCTCGCCTCTCCAGTGTAGGAATCGGTGCGAACTCTCAACTTTGTCAGGTAGAAGTAGGGCCTCCATGCGACTCTGTACCGCTGCACCATTCTCAATTGGTTGTCCTGCTAAGGTAAAAACTGTCTGGCCTTCCATATTGGGCCGTAATCATGAGCTATGCCAAATACATACCAGGAGTCAGTGTAAAGGGTCGCCATCTTACCTCTCACCACTCTACTCGCCTCAGTGAGGGCCTTCAATTCCGCTTCTTGTACTGTGACATGCGGAGGCAGAGCTTCTGCTTCTAGGACATCTTGTTGTGTGACCACTGCATATCCGATGTGGAGTCATCAGTCCTCACCCTGGTACCATCTGCAAAAAGCTCAACATATGCATTATCAACAGGGGTTCTGGTAACTGTTTGCATACCTGCAGTTTCTTACTGTATTAGTACTAAATAATCATGTTGATGTTCTATTTCACATGGCTCGGAATCTTGTAGCACAAAATCATTTATTTTTTTATTTTTTTTCAAACCCAATAGCTGATCTACAACACCTAGATCATCTATGACCCAGATCACCTATGCCTCCCCCCTTTTGAACCGGAATACTCAATGGAAAAAGAGTCATTGCGTTCAAACTAGTAAACCAAGAGGCACAAAAACAAGCACTTTGTAGGTCAAGATGACATTGTATGCAGCGAAGTCTGAGCGAAAATATCCTTTAGATTTTTTCTTTTTTTTTTCAGGTTGCAGTTAGCATTTTTTAATACAACGGGGCGCCACACAATTCAAATTTTACGTCACCCAGTGTAATAGTATTTCAGGGAATGGCCACGTTTAGCTTTTACTCTCCTGTCGGAATATAATTATAGCTTCATTGTAGACTGACACTAGAATATACAAAAGACTTAAAGAAAAACTAAAGAATACGGATGAATTAACATCCTACTCTGGGCAATTCAGTCCCTCTTTCTTCACATAAAAAGTAAAATTACTTCATCAAATTGCGTGAAAAAGTTTGCTGGATGACTATAGGGAAATTATTTCATCTGTAGGAGCCTTCCATAACATCATCGGTCTGAGTATCCATTGGAGAAGTGGGCAGTGGAAAACAGAGCCCCTGGGAACATGAGAGAGCGTCCCCTGTCATGTATTCCTGGTCTCTGCCCCCCATGCATCAACTCCAATCTTCCATGCACTATAAACCAGCTTAGTCGTCTACTATGTCCCAAGCTGCATCTTCACAAAGGTTTGTTTCCCTGAACTTATCACACATCCAAAGTGGCCACATCTTGGAGCGTAACAAAGTCCGGTCAAACAAAACCTTACTTCAGACAATCATGATGTTAGCACAGTGGCATTGGGGAATGTAGGCCTCCCAAATACAACAAAATGGCCGCCAGAGGCAGAAGGGGGCGGGGCTACAAATCTCCCAGGTGAGGCAAAATGGCCGCTGGAGGAGGAAGGGGCGGGGCCAGGAGTAGCAGCACTTCCAGGTGAGGCAAGATGGCCGCTGGAGGAGGAAGGGGCGGGGCCAGGTCCTGTCTCGGGTGGGGAGGGACCGGAAGTAACATCACACACCCTGAAAGTGAGCACATGGGGGGGAAGTAACTTCAAGGTGGGGGCAGGCCTCACTACATTTACTGCAGAGTCACACTATGTTGGATTGTAAACATTGCAAGCACGGCCGCCATTACAGGGAGGGGCTGTAGTCAACACAAAGGCATTACATTGTTCATTAGCAATACACATACCCCACTACATGCTTTCCCCTCTTCAATCTCTTAACTACATTATACCTCCTCCTAGCAATCTAAAAACACCTTTCTTTCTGCTAGGCTTCCTGCTCATCTTCTGAAAACTTTCTACAACCTATCTTACCATATTCATTTCTGCTTATCTGTCCATGACCTGACATTTCTTTCTGCAACTTTTCCTGGTCCTTTCCCATTGTTCAGGAAATTCTGCTCCCTTCCCTTCAGCAACCAAATCACAAGCTCTATGACCTTTGTCCTTGCTCACTTTGCTCCCCATTCTCTAAACAACCTGCGTCTATGCCTAACCTTCTCAATCTGCTCAACTCTATTCTATTCGAAGTTTCTGGACACAGTACTGTTTCTCTTGTAAAATCTGCTTTCTTCAAATCCTTCCAATATAACCTCTCTTTCCCACTCAGATCACAATGCACATTAATTCTACAAAACACAGGGAAAGACAAAGGAAACAGAAAGGGTTAATTGAGAAATGCTCTCAGTGGCTTAACTTCAGTCCACTCTCTTATCAGCACCCCTCCCCCCTGATAATAAACACTGCACATTCTTTCTATAATACCAAACAGACGGGATTACTGGAGAATACCCACAACGGCTCAAGGTATATATCTCATCTACCTTTATATCAACCAACCTCTACTAGTAATCCGTCTGGACAGGACATTTTAGCTATACACAGAGACTGACGATTATTTTCAATGACCAAGAGTTTCTGGAGTCAGCCGTCACAAAGCACGGCTATATTCCCGCGTATATACCTTTTCACATATGAGAACATAACACGCTCAATCATAAAAAGTAAATATGCGTATCATAAATCTTCCTAACCTCACACTAGATTCCTAGGAGTAAGTGTCTCTCGGCGTGCTCCCTCAGACTTAAACAGCCGAGTCCGCCCTTCTGACACATTAACCCTCACAGAATTTATCTCTTGGTCTTGTATACTCAATTTTTAACCGTCTCAGACATAGCAGCCACAGCGTACAAAATACCCCTTAAGCAGGTTAAAATGGTGGTCTTTTTTCCGAGTAAGAAAGAACTATATTACCTGCCTTTCATTGATTTATCGCTCTGGATCAGAAACAGGCAGAAAAGCAGTCAGAACCCAGATCACATCGGTAGATTTACATAAAGCAATCTTACCGTGTTCTGTAGATTTTCGGGCCCCTGAGTTCTGCGTGCCATCTGCCGATCTCTGTATTTTTCCAGAATGAAAGAAATCAAAATCTCTTAACTCGGCCCACCCAGGGACGCCACTGATCTGGATTATAGTTTTGTCCAGCAGGTTTTGGGGTATTTTGTAGCTTCCGAATTGTATCGTGTGCACACATCATCGACCAGAATCAGACACAAATGCTGGTCTAAAACCGGGAGAGTCTCTACAATGTATAGAGGCTCAAGCCTTTTATTATAACACATGACAACCGCCCTTCAATGGGCGTACAACAGATTACATCAGTAACATATAAGATTCTCATTTGTCGGATCATATAGAATCTCCCACCTCTCTGCCCACCCTCCCTCACGTCCGCCATAGTATGGACTTTGTCTTCTTTAGCATGCAGACAGCCTTAAGGAATTCTGTGTAGTTGACAAATCATTGTTTAACTAGCTTGTGTGAGGAGTGGAAGGGGGCCTAGGTAAACATTCAGTATTGAACACAGGATATACACAACACTATGGCCCTTAACTCTTAGAGGCTTCTTGTGCAATTTCTATGTACTTAGCTAACATTAACATCATACATCCATTGTCTAGCAAATACCATGATTAGATTGTGTGTGTGTCCTTTAAACTCCTCAGAGCTAAAAGTCATTACAATAGCAAAATACATTTACATTATACAAATCGATAGACATTTTATACCAAATAATCATCATGTCTATCACACTACAACTCCCAGCCAACAACAAGTATAATGCACACGGTCAGATGTAGCCCAACGAAGGAGTTTGGGGGTTTTTGAAGACAGGATCCTACTCTAACACTTTCCCTATATCAGCAGCAGCTCTTTCCCTAAACTCTATGATACACTGCAGACTGAGAATGCTATAGATGAAATGGTATGCACAGACCGAGATGACAAAAAAAATGGTGCACTACTGCTCCCAGCCAGTCACAACAGTAATGCACATGGTCAGATGTAGCTCTAAAAAGGACCATTGGGGTTCTTGAAGACAGAACCTATGCTAACACTATCCCTGAATGAGCAGCAGCACTTTTTCCTAACCTCTGCCAGAGTGTCTCTGAGGCGAACCGCGGGCGGGACCACTTTAGGTACTCGGCGGTCACCTGATCTCACCAGCCACTCACTGCTGTGGGGTGGAATAGGGCTGACACGTCACAGCAGGAAATGGTAATGCCTTCCCTACATGTCTATTGGCTAGAAAATGGCGCTAAACATGCAGGGACGGAAATGCAATTGACTTGAGTAAAGCGTTGTGTTCCACTCGAGTAACGAGCATCTCGAGTACCCTAATGCTCGAACGAGCATCAAGCTCGGACGAGTGTGCTTGCTCATCTCTAGTCACCAGGCCTGTGTGTTATCTGTGTTATAGATTTCTCATATTCTCCACTGATGCATGAACCCACTAGAAATCTTTATGCCACTCTTGAGGGTGTTAAAGATAGCTATAAACTTGTACTCTCAAATTCTTTTATGACGTTGAGATTTGAAGTTGTCTTTTAATATTTTAACTTTCATACATTCTATGTTCTGTCTGTTACTAGAAAAATGCTCCACCACAGGTAATTTAGTCTTTCTTTTGTTAATTGTGTGTGGTTAGACCTTACTCTCGCTTTCAGTTCTTGTCCTGTTTCTCCAACATAACGACACCCAACAGGACATTTACTGTACAAGATAATACACACAACATTGGACGTGGAACATGTGAATGTCTCCGGGATCTTATAGTACTGCTGTGTGTTGGGGATTTGTATCCTGTTTGTGGTCAGTACATGTAAGCAGGTCTTGCAGCTCCTTACTTTGCAGGGATAAATTCCTTTTTCTGTGGCAGAGGGCAATGCACTTCTGATTATTAAGTACCTCAAATTTGGAGGTTGCCTTTATCATAGTAGGGGAGGATCCTGGAAATATGATTTTCGGATGGTCTTCTTTGTGTAGGGTGTGATGGAGTTTCTTTGCCATTTTCCTTAATACTTCTAGCTGTAAATTGTTGCTCACAACTAGAGGTACACAATTGTTTTCTTCCTTATATATTGGAGTAGTTGAATTTTTGGTATCCTGTTAACTCTGATGATCTGGTCATCAATTGAGGTGGGATGGTAGACCTGACTTAAAAATGTTCTTTTAAAAGATGACTTAAATGTTCATCCCTCTGTTGGGTTAGAGCAGATATGGTTGTATCTGATGTCTTGGATGTAGGCAATGGAACTTTTGATGTGTTTGGGATGGAAACTATACCATCTGAGATATGTAGGCCAATCAATGGGCTTTCGGTACAGGGATGTCTGTAGTGAGTTGTTTAAAAATTTTATGGTGGTGTCCAGAAAGTTGATTTCTGTATATGAGTAGCTTAATGTTATGTTAATAGTGGGGTGAAATGTATTGAATCTCTCATGGAATTTTATGAGTTCTTGTTAGGAATTGGTCCAGATGGACTTATAGACTAGTAGAGTTGGAAAAAACCTCCAGGGTCATCAGGTTCAACCCCCTGCTTAGTGCAGGATCCACTAAACCATCCCAGACAGATATTTGTCCAGCCTTTGTTTGAAGACTTCCATTGAAGGAGAACTTAGCACCTCCAGTGGCAACCTGTTCCACTGTCAGAAAGTTTTTTCTAATATCTAATTTGTGTCTCCTCCCTTTTAGTTTCATCCCATTGCTTCTAGTCTTTCCTTGTGCAGATGAGAATAGGGCTGATCCCTATGCACTGTACAACCCTGAATATCTCTTTGCTAAAGGATGAATAGTTGTGTGTGAGGAAGGATCTTGTGAGTTGCAACACCAATTTAGAGGCAAGCCTACTGGCTTCAATGTGTGTTTGTCAGGTGGTCCATCCATCTTCATGTGGAATGTTGGAATATAAGGATTCCACATCCATGGTGGCCATGATGGCACAGTCGAGGTGGAGACCTATGGTTGACAGTTTGTTCAGTAGGTCCGTAGTATCCTGCATGAAGCTGGTTCTATTTCTCGCCAGTGGTTTGAGGACACCTACTAATTCTGACATACTTTCAGTGAAGGTTCTTACATCTGAGATAATTGACCTCCCTGAGTTGCCAGCTTTGTGTAATTTGGGAATCCTGTAGAATGTTCCAACCCTGAGGTTCTCTGATATCAAGTCCAAATGTTGTGTTGAATCCACAGACAGACTTCTGATGGCTCTTCCCAAATCCCTCACATATTTTAGTCTTGATCCAGTTTGGTGTAGTATCTGGTGTCCGTCATTTGTCTGTCTGCTCCTTTTGTGTAGTCTGATGTATTCCTGAGGACTATAACACCACCCTTTTCTGCAGGCTTAATGATCAATATTCTTATTATTCCTACATCAGTGGAGAAAATTAGTAATTTAGGGCAATAATAACACACAGGCCTGGTGCCCCGTTAACTCCAAAATGGAGACCATAACATTTTCAGATCCTTGTCAGTGGATGAATTAAGTATCTACTCCCCTACTTATCCTGGTACTGTTTTAAGTGCAAATTAATCACACCATCTCTATACACATCCCTCTTCAGATCTATTCCATTACGCCTGAGCAAGTCCCCTAAGTAGTTTTAAAAAAGCTTTATAAAACATAATTTCTAGAGATGAGCGAGCATCAAAATGCTCGGGTGCTCGGTACTCGAGTCCAATTTTTCGTAATGCTCAAGAGCTCGTTTCGAGTAACGAGCCCCATTGAAGTCAATGGGAGATTTGAGCATTTTTCAAGCCGACCGATGCTCCGCATGGGGGAGATTGTGTAAAACACTTGAAAACATCAGAAAGTCACGGAAACACCACAGAAACGGATAGGGAACAGTAGGGCAGCATGCATGGGTGCATCTGAGGCACCTCGGTCCCACAATTAAGCATAACTGGGGGCAAGACCATGGCGGTCACCCCCTTAACAATTTATTCGGGACAGACCATCATTAGCAAGGCACACACGCTGGCATATCTTAGCTAAGCACCAAACTAGCTGCAACCAAAGGCAATCACCGCCTGCGGGTGACATCACTGCCTCTTCTCCTGCGTTGCATGCTGGCATTGCTGTCCAACCTCCAGCACGAGCCTGTGTACACAGCGCACACAAAATTTTTAGCTGCCCTCATGCCACACGTTCGCTTCATAGCCACACCACCCTCATGTCGATTTATAAGTGCATCTGCGATGAGGTGGAACCAGAGACACGCACTGCAGAGGGTTGTCAGGGCCAGGCAGCGACCCTCTTTGAAAGTGTGGGCGATGGCCCACCATGCAGATGAGAATTGATGATAAATTGACGTACGATCATAAATACCAATCCCGTGCCACCTCCGTCACAAAATTGTCAGGAGCCGCAAACGTGGGCATAAAGGGGACTCAGATGCCAGTACGTCTACACATCTCCACAATGCAGCAGCGCATACTAACACCAAAGATTGTTTTGAAGCAGGAGGTGTCGCAAAAGCAGCCACCACAGATATACAGTGACTCTGTGAAAGTCTCATTAAATCAGTTACACTTCCTGTGAATGCTCCAATCCAGTATCTCGGATAACTGTGGTAATTTGTAGCATGAGAAATAATACATGTCGACCAGCGCAGATCTTCAGACCGCAAGCAGGAGGAGGAAGTGGCATAATAAGCCCGAGAAACCATGACCGAGGTAGGACCCACAATACTCTGTGTGGGAAGCATGTGAGCGGGCCCAGGATCGGGCTCGGTCCCAGCCTCCACCTTGTGTGACCCAAGGTGCTGTGACTTACATAGCAATGGGAAATCCATGTGTCCCCACACAATTTATTCTGTGTAGGTGTCAGATAGCTGAACAACGCAATGGGAAAGCCATCTGCACGCTACTCAAGTCATTCATATTCACTGAAAAAGCCAAAAATACCTGAAAGTCTGCAAAGCAGACACGGTCGCCATAGGCACGATCGCCATAAGGCAGGCACAATCGCCACCGGCACAATCGCCGTAGGGCAGGCGCAATGGCCTTAAGCCCTGAAGATATGTAGTCAGCCAGACAATAATGTGTGGAGGAGCAGCTTGTTCCTGGCAGGCTAATATGCAGTCACCCACTCAACCCAGCCCAGTTTGGGGAGGAGTGACTGCATATACTAATAGCCTGCACATGTGAACGATACCAAAGATGTCAGCCATAGATGGGTGGTGACCCACCATACAGGATATCAACCCTGGCTGATATGACAGCGGGTTGCCCTGTATCTCCAAGGTGGGCCACACTGGCTGACATCTTGGGCTCCCCCACCAACTAGCAAACTACATACAAAGATACTAATGCATACTAATAAAATGCGGGTGTTAGTACTGCATTTTGGCCAAAACGCATAGGCTGACGGACCGCGTCGAGGTCACACCGCTTCCGTCAGTACCTACGCTAACTCACAATAAATTACATAAAATCACAGAGGTGAGGAAAAAGAAAAAAACACATATTCACTGAAAAAGCCAAAAATACCTGAAAGTCTGCAAAGCAGACACGGTCGCCATAGGCACGATCGCCATAAGGCAGGCACAATCGCCGGTACTGACGGAAGCGGTGTGACCTCGACGCGGTCCGTCAGCCTATGCGTTTTGGCCAAAATGCAGTACTAACACCCGCATTTTATTAGTATGCATTAGTATCTTTGTATGTAGTTTGCTAGTTGGTGGGGGAGCCCAAGATGTCAGCCAGTGTGGCCCACCTTGGAGATACAGGGCAACCCGCTGTCATATCAGCCAGGGTTGATATCCTGTATGGTGGGTCACCACCCATCTATGGCTGACATCTTTGGTATCGTTCACATGTGCAGGCTATTAGTATATGCAGTCACTCCTCCCCAAACTGGGCTGGGTTGAGTGGGTGACTGCATATTAGCCTGCCAGGAACAAGCTGCTCCTCCACACATTATTGTCTGGCTGACTACATATCTTCAGGGCTTAAGGCCATTACGCCTGCCCTACGGCGATTGTGCCGGTGGCGATTGTGCCTGCCTTATGGCGATCGTGCCTATGGCGACCGTGTCTGCTTTGCAGACCTTCAGGTATTTTTGGCTTTTTCAGTGAATATGTGTTTTTTTCTTTTTCCTCACCTCTGTGATTTTATCTACTCAAGTCATTCAGTGTATTTGTATCAGACAGCTGGACACCACGCTGGGAAACCTTTGTGCACCCACAGCATAGGCGAGCCCATGAAACCCAAGGAAAGTATTAAACATGAAGCAATTTCAGTGCCCAAACATGACAGAGTTTCATCCCGCCAAGGACCTCGGCCTCTGCACACACCCTCAGCAATCGTAGGCATAAGGAGGAGTCGGTTGCTAGTACAGCTGTGAACGTCTCCTCAATTCAGTTATGCTTCTTTTGATTGGTCCAAACCAGTGTCTCAGATGACTGTGGTAACACAGAAGCAAATACATGTCGACCAGCGCTGATCCCCAGACCCCAAGCAGGGAAGGAGGTGGCATAATAAGCCCAAGAAACCATGACCGAGGTAGGACCCATAATACTCTGTGTGGGAAGCACGTGAGCGGGCCTAGGGTCAGACTCGGTCCCAGCGTCCACCTTGTGTGAACCAAGGTGCCATGAGTTACATAGCTATGGGAAATCCATGTGTCCCCACACACTTCATTCTGTGTAGGTGGCGGATAGCAGAACACCGCAATGGTAGAAGCCTTCTGTACCCTACTCAAGTCATTCACTGTATTTGTGCCAGATAGCTAAAACACCGCATTGGGAAATCTTTGTGCACCGACAGCATAAGCGAGCCCCTGCAACAAAGAGACTGTATTAAATATGAAGAAATCAGAGTGCCCACACATGGCAGAGTTTTACCCCGCCAAGGACCTCGACCTCTGCCCACACTCCTGCCCGATTCATTCTGTGTATGTGTCAGATAGCAGAACACCGCAATGGAAAATCCTTCTGTGCTCTACCCAAGTCATTCAGTGTATTTGTGTCACATAGCTAAAACAACGCAATGGCAAATCTTTGTGCACCCACAGCATAGGCAAGCCCCTAAAACCTAAGGAAAGTATTAAATATGAAGAAATCAGAGTGCCCACAATTGGCAGAGTTTCACCCCACCAAGGACATCAGCCTCTGCGCACACCCTCAGCAATCGTGGGCATAAGGCGGACTCGGATGCTAGTACAGCTGTGAACGTCTCCTTAATTCAGTTCTCTTCTTTCAATTTGTCCAAACCAGTGTCTCAGGTGACTGTGGTAACATGGAAGAAAATACATGTTTACCAGCGCAGATCCTCAGACTCCAAGCAGGAGGAGGAGGTGGAATATTAAGCTCGAGAAACCATGACCAAGGTAGGACCCGCAATACGCTGTGTGGGAAGCACATGAGCGGGCCCAGGGTCAGGCTCGGTCCCAGCCTCCACCTTGTTTGACCCAAGGTGCCGTGAGTTACATAGCAATGGGAAATCCATGTGTCCCCACACAATTCATTCAGTGTATTTGTGCCAGATAACTGAACACCACACTGGGAAACCTTTGTGCACCCACAGCATAGGGGAGCCAATGAAAGCCAAAAACAGTATTACACATGAAGAAATGAGGCCCCCAAACATGGCAGAGTTTCACCCCGCCCAGGACCTCGGCCCACACTTCCGCCCAAGTCATTCAGTGTATTTGTGCCAGACAGCTGAACACCGCTATGGGCAACCTTTGTGCACCCACAGTATAGGCGGACCCCTGAAACATTTCTGTAGTAAGAGTATAGGCGAACACCTCAAACCTTTCAGTAGCAAAAGTATGGGCAGACCCCGGAAACATTTCTGTAGCAAGAGTATAGGCGAACTCCTCAAACCTTTTAGTAGCAAGTGTATAGGCGGACCTCTGAAACATTTCTGTATCAAGCATATAGGTGGACCCCTGATGCATTTCTGTAGCAAGAGTATAGGAAGACTCCAGAAACATTTTTGTTGCAAGAGTATAGACGAAACCCCTCAAACATTAGTGTACCAAGAGTATAGGTGAACACCTAAAAATATTAGTTTGCCAAGAGTATAGGTGAGAGCCTGAAAAATTGGTGTACCAAGAGTACAAGTGTACCCCTGAAAAATTGCTTAACCCAGAGGGCAGGTGAAATCCCTAAACATTTTTTAAATTTACAGCTCGTTGTTGCTTAATTTGTAACAGAGCCTGGAGGCAGCCCTCCAAAAACATTGGTTGTAACAGAGCCTTTTGGCCCACAGAAGTGTGAATATACAGCATAATGCTCATCCCAAAATATTGCAAAAAGAAAACATAGCTCCCATAATAAGAATACTAAATAAATAATAAGCACAGATACAAAAATCTAAAGTGCAAAAAATGAGAAAATCTATAGCTTTGATAATCAATTTATTACATCAAAACGGCACAGACAAAATATAAAGTATGACGAAGGCTGAATGCTGCTCTGGGAGACATTGCTGGAAGGAGTGGAGGACCGTGGAGGTAAGGGTGTGGGTGCTGGCTGGGAGGCGCTCATGCCTGTGTCCTGAGAGGGGGATTGGATCTGTGTGGCAGGCTGGGGCACAGAGGAAGAGACAGTGGTGTGACCCAGAGCCGGTGAGGTGAGGCTGGTAGGGGTGGCTCCCCAGCTGATCTTGGTGCGACACAGGTTGCACACCACTGTTCATCGGTCATCTGCGCTCTCACTAAAAAACATTCACACCTTTGAACACCTAGCCCTCTGCATGGAGGCTTGCCGTGAGGGGGTGCTTTGGGAAACAGTTGGGGGATTCTTCGCTCTGGCCCTGCCTCTACCCCTGACCACTCCACTGCCTCTTCCAACCTGTCCTGCTGCTGCACTTGCCTCCCCCTCTGAAGCCCTGTCCGGAGTAGGCTTAGCAAACCAGGTGGGGTCAGTCACCTCATCGTCCAGCAGCTCTTCCTCTGAATCCTCTGTGCACTCTTCCCTCAGACTTACTACTACTGCCCTTACTACTACCTCACTGACAGACAACTGTGTCTCACCATCATCCTCACCCACAAAAAGTTCTTGAGACAGTTGCCAGAAGTTCCCAGCCTCATCACTCGAACTCCGGATACTTTGCAAATGTTGGGCATCGGTCACGACAAACTCCTCAGATGAGAGAGGAACACTTTTTTCCCACTCAGGGCAGGGACCCGGAAACAGTTCCTGGGAGTCTGCCTGCTCAGAATATGTCATTTTCATGGAGTAAGGAGGCTGGAAGGAAGGAGGAGCAGCCTGAGGATTCAGAGATGCAGTCCCTAAGCTGGGAGTAGTGGACTGCGTAGAAAACTGTGTGTGCAATGCATTGCTGGACGCGTTATCTGCTATTCACGACAGAACCTGCTCGCACTGCTCTGCTTGTAATAAAGGTCTACCACGCGGACCCACAAATTGTGATATGAAGCTGGGGAGCTTAGAAACTTGGCTCTCTCCTAATCCCGCAGCAGCCGGCTGTGATTCACCATGCCCAGGAGCTCGGCCTGTGCTCACGCCCTCATTTGGCCGCCCGCGTCCACCTCCTCGACCCTTATCCCTACTCCTCATAATGTAGGATTAAGGATAGAGCAGGGCCCAAATAAATTACCCCACTGTATAGCGCTGAGAACTGGGGCTAATTCAACGCACACAGAGACTTGTAGATACTGGAGGCTCTATGCTGTGACCGGAAAAAATTAAACCACTGTCTTGCATTGATACCTAGTTCTCATTTACCGCTGACGGAGCCTTGTAGATAAGAGAGGCTGTATGGAGTGGCAAAAAGCTATCAAGCCAGTGGATAGTGCTGATAACTGCTGGAACTTGAGAACACACCTTGCAGTAGCGTGACACTGTCTACAGCACAATTGCAAAAATGGTGAAGTACGGGAAAGAAAGAGGCAGAGAGCACGCAGATGTCCCTAAAACAAGCAAAAACCAAGGCCGATATGGATAAAAACTAAAGAAATAACAACATGGCTCTCCTGCAGCACAAAGGCACAGGGCTGCACAAGAAAATCTCACTAAACAAAATGTGGAGGGTTCAGACGGGGAATGTGCCTCAGCCGCCTCAGATCAAAATGAAGAAATGGATAGAGACCCAATATCACGATCCTTTATCCTTTCTTAAAAGAATTCTGGCCCAATCTATCTCTCCTGTCATGAAGGAGCTGGCAAATATCAAGAAAGTGGTCGAACAAATTGGCCCCAGAGTTGAAGACTTAGAGAACTCACATCAAGAACTCCTACAGCGCAATTTAGCGCTCCAGTCTAATTTAAACGACTATCAAGACCAAGTAAACCAAGCCATGCTGCTCATAGAGGATCAGTAGAACAGGAGCAGAAGGTAAAACATTTGCATCAGAGGCCTTCCAGAATCCACAGCGTCTGTAACATTAAATGCAACTGCATTAAACATCTTCTAGAACCTCCTGGAGAAAGAAAGAGCCGAGAAAATAATCATAGAATGCATACACAGAGCTCTCCGGCCTAGACCTTCACCATCAGACCCTCCTAGGGATGTAATCTGTGGACTTCTAAGTTACTTGAATACTTCAGCTATTCTGCAGAAGGCTAGAGATTTATAGGATATTATATACAAGGGTAACAAGACCCTGCTTTTTCAAGATATTGCCCCCAGCACATTAGCTAAGCGGCAAATATTAAAACCACTGACGGAGGCTATGCGCACAAAGAAACTGCCAGTGAGATGGCTCTTCCCATTTGGTCTCTCTACATTTAAAGATGGCCAACAGATTAACATCAGAACACCAGAAGACTTCGAGAAAGCATGGAAAAAATTGGACTTGACATTCCGTCGTGGATGCCAGTCCAACCAAACATCAGCTGCCGCAACTGGAGAAGCCGGAGAACTGGTCGCTCGTCAAGACTTCTAGAACCCCGAAGCAGAAAAAGACTGCCAGCTAAATCTTAAGCTAGATTTTTCGGTTGTAAACCTCTGATCGTCCTCGGCGGTGCTCCCCCCCCCCCCTTTTCTCTCTTTTATTTTTCCCTCTTTCTTTCTTTCTTTCTTTCTTTCTTTCTTTCTTTCTTTCTTTATTTCTCTCTCTTTTTCTCTCTCTTCCTTTCTCTCTCTCTCCCCTCTTTCTTGTCCGTTAGATCACCCTGACAGCTGCAGTTCTGGTGGCAGAGGCTGGACGTTATCCAGGGGATGGGGGGGTCGCCAGCCGATGTGTTGCCAGGTCGGTCTACTGGACAGGTAACGGGTGCCAGAGGGGTGGCCATAGAGACTTCTAGGAGGGCAGCGGTTATCCTGTACACATGATCCCTTGCTGACCACTTTTTTCGCACAATGTTGAGGTTCTCTGCCTCTGTTCATTGTTCATCTATCATGCCTGTGTGATTGTCGCAGGTCGGGCATTAAACTGATCCCCGGTTCTACGCCCTACTGAGCACCCATTATATAGATGTGTGCTCTCTTTCGATACTTGATACTTTTGTTTTAAACCAAAATAACTGTGTCGGTCTGTTAATTATTTTATATCCTAATTGATTAGAACAAGGTTATCCACCTTCCAAGATCTATCTGTTATTATATATTTTTGATTAATCTCGGTGGTCGTTCCCACTTACAATGAAGTCTGTCCAACGACCCCCTGTGTGCATGGGGGAAAGGAGGAGTCAAGGTTTTTTTCCCCAAATCTGGGTCTGGCTGAGGAACAGGCTCAGGGTCTCCTCGGGGGCGGCTTCTCTCCTACCCTATGTTTATTAACTTTCCTCATTTTGCCACGACTAGTGGCATTAATAGTTTGTTTAAACAGATGACATACAGTGAGGCTAGATGGGTGCGGGCAGATCTACAACCAGATGGCAACCCCCTGAAATCCATTTATGGCAGATATTAAAATTACCTCCCTTAATGTTCCAGGCTGGAATATCCCCCAGAAAAGGTCACAAACTTTCTCTCTCCTGAAGAAGTGCAAAGCGGAAACAGTGTTCCTACAGGAAACATATTTTCACCACAATCGGGTCCCTAATCTCCCATCCTTTAACTACAACCAGTGGTTTCACAGTACTCTATTCTTACAAAATATAAAGATTTTGCGGAAGGCATACAGGTGGTTGGGGGAGACATTAACCTGGCGCTAGATCACTCAAAAGATACTACCTCGACATCCCTACCCGCTTCCCAAAAACAGATCCACAGACTTAGGAGCCTATTATCAGACCTAAATCTACAAGATGCGTCTAGGGCTCTATACCCAGAGGTTAGGGAATATTCATACTACTCGCCGATCCATGCCACATTTCACAGGACTGATTACCTGCTGATATCAGGCAAACATTTGCAATCAGTTACCTTTGCTGACATAGGGCCAATTGCCATCTCAGACCATGCTCCGATATCCATAACACTATCAAGTGAGACCCTACCGAGGAGGGAATGGATCTGGGGTTTAAACAGTACCTTAATTAGTGGGAAAAATAACTGCTCACTCCTCTCAGAGAAGCTAGAGGAATTTTTTAAGTTTAACAATACGCAGGATCCCGGCCCCAACTTTGTGGGAGGCCCACAAAGCCTTCATTAGAGGGGAGCTAATTTCACTAGGTAACAGGTTCAAATGACAAAGAGAGAAAGAGGTAAACTCCCTCCTGGCCCAAATTTCTAGAATGGAAGCCCTGCATAAAAATAACCTCAGTAGCAATACACATATGGAACTAAAATGTCTGAGAGACAAATTAATAAATGTGCTAAATATTAAATCTGCAAATACCCTGTTCACATTCAAATTCAAAATCTATGTGCATGGGGATAGAGACTCAAAAACAATGTTGAGGCTTATTAAGAAGCAAAAAGAAATAACTTTCATCTCACAAATCAGGACCCCCAAGGGAGCAACAGTAACGTCTACGGGGGATGTGGCCGAGGAGTTTGAGAAGTATTATAACGCTTTATACAATCTGCAGGGCGAGACAGAGGGAAGCTCTCGTGCCTCCACATCTCTATCCCACTGCTTTCCTTAATACCCTCGGACTCCCGGCCCTGTCTGAAGAAGACGCCTCTTCACTCTTAAAGCCTGTAACCACGGACAAAGTAGCCGAGGTTCTGGCCTCAATCCCCAACGGGAAAAGCCCGGGCCCAGACGGGCTCCCAATTTTGTACTATAAAATGTTCTCGGAAATTCTCATCCCGTATCTCACTAAACTATGCAATTCCCTCCTCTCCGGGGTGGTGCTACCCAAAGAATCCCTAGAAGCTTACATCACACTTCTCACCCTATTTCATTGTTTAACACGGATATTAAACTTTGGGCCAAATTGCTCGCACAGCGGATGTCTCCCCTACTCCATAAACTAGTAAACCCACACCAAGTGGGCTTTATACCGGGTAGGGAAGGGAAAACCAACACAACACGTGTAATCCACATGGTGCACTTTGCCAAAGTAATTAAATTGCCATTGGTACTGGTCTCCACTGACACAGAAAAGGCCTTTGACAGGGTTAGCTGGGACTTTATGGAACACACCCTGTCGAAATTTGGCTTCCCAGTCAATTTCATCAGAGCCATTTTTCCCTTTATTCAGCTCTTTCGGCCAGAGTGTAAGTTAATGACACTTTATGAAAACCTTTTGGCATAAAAAATCGCACCAGGCAAGGCTGCCCACTTTCCTTCACGTTCTTCATTCTAGTCGTGGAGACATTGCTACAGGCGATAAGACAAAATCCGAACATAGAGGGCCTGAGAATAGGTAACACCATGCACACAACAGCAGCCTTTGCTGATGACCTTCTTATTCTCACCACTGGTCCAAAGAGGGCCTTTCCGGTGCTCATGGAGATTTCCGAGCTCTTCAGCAGGCTTTACAATTTCAAAACTAATTTCGAGAAATCTGAAGTACTCAGTGTTTCCGCACCAGATCATATTACCTCCAGCCTAAAAAAAGATTATGCTTTTTGATGGCCCCCCGCAGCCATTAAATACTTAGGCATATCACTGACCTCAAACCCCACACAACAGTATGAAGCCAACTATGCTCCACTGATTAAAAAATTAAGGACACAGCTCAAGCAATTTAACCTCCCACTTATCTCTTGGCTGGGCAGGAAAAACTTGATTTCCACTTATATTTTGCCATCCATAATTTACATTCTATATACAGTTCCAATAGAAGTGCCTGTTTTGTTTTTTTTTCTCCCAGATAAATAGACTTCTTAGAGAGTTTGTCTGGGACAGACATAAGCCACGTCTAGCCTTCTCCTACCTAGTTCAGAAAAGACCCCAAGGGGAACTGGTCTGCCACACCTTCACCTATACCACAAAGCGATCCACATCTCTAGATTGATCACCCTAGTGGATACCAATGTATCCTCGCCCACTCTTGAAATGGAGAGGGCTTTGCTGGCAAAGGAAAACCAAATTTATCTCTGGGCGGACGGTCCTTCTTTGGGCAAACTCACTTCCCTGAGCCTCATTAATAAGGGTACAATTAAAGTGCTCAGGATGTAGCGATTGGGGACAATAGGTAAAAAGTCAATCCCTCCAATGACCCCCACCTACCTGATTCCAGCCATCCTAGCAAACAGACCTCTGAGAGTAGAAGGGATTTGGGACAAACTCAATGATCTCACTATATATGATATTGTCAAATATCAGATGGTAGAAAACCTGACTCAGCTTGACACCCTTATCGCCAACACCCAGCTGGATTTTCTTAGCAGGGTAGGGCTTTATAGCTCCTTGACGTAATTCCAGAGCTCCTGTTTTAGTGTTCTGAGGGACCCCCTATGGGCCGAGACCTACCTTGCACTTCCCACCCGCCCCAGGAAAATGGTAAAACATTTATACAAAGGCCTCCTCTTGCAGTCCTCTTCTGAGAAACCTTGGTTCCTTAGAGAGTGGGAGAGAGACCTGGGAGTTGTTCTCAACAAAGTCGAAACCCTTCAGGTGTTACAGAACTCACATGTTTTTTCTAGATGTGTTCGCATTCAGGAGAACTCATATAAAATCTTGACTAGGTGGTACAGGACACCAGCAGCAGTGTCAAAAGTAAATGCAGGTATCCCGGACAGATGCTGGAGATGCGAGTCAGAAAGGGGAACTTTCTTACACCTGTGGTGGCAATGTCTCAAGATCAGACCCTTCTGGGACTCGATCACTAATCTCATCAATACCATCTGCAACATTTCCTTTTCCTTCTCGCCTGAGGAGATTTTGATTTGGCTACCAGCGAATCGGTTCAAACTATCAAGAAAATGCCTACTGACAATCTTAATCTCAGCAGCTAAGCTCCTCATTCCCCTCTGTTGGAGGGAAAAGGAACTCCCACAAATTTCTCCTTGGTTGAAAGGGTTGAACAAATTCAGATTCAATGAGGTTCTGGCTTGGGAGTTGGGCTCAAGAGACGGATTTACAACCCTATGGGCCCCTTGGATCTGATACCGAGGTAAAAGGGGCAACCCTCCCTAAAAACCTTCTGAGTTGCTTAGTATTGTACAAGAATTACTAGAACTACACCTCTCTGCCTTTATTTGAAGAGTAAACAAACACACTCGCTGTATGTTATTCCCCCTTAATCCCCCTTGCTCTTACCCCCTTCCCCCTTCCCTACCCCACGGCTTTTTGTTGTGCTTTCCTAGTCTTACCATTTCAGCTATGTCTTCTTTATTTTTAGAAATGCTGCTAAAGGATCCATATAACTTGCAGAATTATTTTTGGTTGTTTTCTGGTCCTACTGGCTGAATGATTATGTTATTGTGCAGGTTCTATTTAGGTCCTGCGTGACCCAACTGTTTTAAATTGCTTTTCCTGCAATACTCTTCAATAAAAAGACAATGTTTTTAAAAAAAAAGTACTCGACGGTCTCCTGATCCCGCCAGGCACTCACTGCTGTTGGCGGGTAGAGGGCTGGCACGTCACAGCAGGAAGTAGTAATGCCTTCCCCATATGTTTATTGGCTAGAAAAGGGCGCTAAACAGGGGAAGGGAAATGAAATTGACTCGAGTACCGCGTGGTGTTCGTCTCGAGTAACGAGCATCTCGAGTACCCTAATACTCCAACGAGTATCAAGCTCGGATGAGGGTGTTCGCTCATCTCTAATCATGTCTTTTTGTTAGCAGTGAAAAGGTGTCATACAAGATTACTTGATTTCTCTTGCTGAGAACAATCACATATTGCTCTACTAGTTAACACGCTACCAAACTTTTTCTTTTTTTTTACCTTAACTAAAACACACAAAATTAAGCAGCACCTTGTGGATTTTGAGGTCTTTCTTTTAGTGGGACATTTTCCAGGCTCCTATCAGGCTTGCAGGCCTTGAAGTGGCAAAAGATAAGAAACACCACTCAAAATACCCTATTTTAGTAAAAACACCTCTCAAGAAATTCATAAAGGGGTGTAGTGAGTGTTTTGACCCCACATGTGCTTTAGAATTGGGCTTTGGAAATGACTTTTTTTTTTAATAAAAAACCATAGGTATGACCCCCAATTAGGTGCTGTGTTTCCTCCAGCAGCACCCCACGTTTTAGCTCACAGACTCTGAAGTGAAGCTTTTCCTCTCATACATATTTTTGGGGTATCTTTAAGGGCTTAGTCAGAAGAGCGTTTTTTTTTTTCATAGATGCATAGGTCCGGGAAAACAAAACGCATGTATCAAAAAATGCAAGACCGAAGCGTCAGGCATGTTTTTTATTTGCACGTGTGTGGTCACACGATCCTAAAATGCGCACAAATACTGTGGCCCCATTGAAAGCAATGGGAGAGAATAGATATCTCTCCCATATCTCTCCCCAGATATATCAGCTGTGACAGCTGCAGCAGGATATTCCTTGGATGTGAAACCCCTGGCTGCTGTCAAATCCAGGGGTTTCACCTTGTTGTCAATGGGGCAACAGTGCCAGTCCCATTGAAAACATAGGGAGAAGATGCGCTCCTCTGCCACAGCTGTGGAAGGGGATTCCTTTGTCCCTGTGCAGATTCCCCTCATCACTGAGTTCACTAAGTGGGGGACTCCCTGCTGGGATGAAGGAATACCCTGCCACAGCTGTGATGAGGAGGAGCATGATGCTATCCCACAGAGTTTTTGTTTTTTGGCATGGGGGTTGAGATATAAGCCTTACCCTGAGAATAAGCCCTAGATGCTGAAAAAAAAATCACCTAAATAAATAATAGTACATCACCTAGACGTGGTGCCCAAGGCTCCGCTGCATCTTCGCCCCAGGTCACAGACAGAATGGCTGTTATTTTTCAAAGAACTCAGACAATCAGAGGCGGCAGTTCCAGGAGGCAGGGATTTTTCAATCCTCAGCACTAAGAAAATGAAGAACAACAATGCTACGGACCCGGGGAGAAGATGCATCGGAGACGGACACCGCTTCTAGGTGCTGATTTTATTTTCCAACATTTATGGCTTATTTAAGGGCTTTGACAGTAGGATTTCCTACTGTCAAAGTTGCAATGATTTCCATGAAAACTGTGTTTTTGTGTGAATTGATAAATGCTGTCCTATTTTTTGCAGGTGCAAATTTTATTGGCTCGTAAAAAAAATGGACATGTGATGGCTTTCATTGGAAAGCATTGGTTCGAACAGAGTTATTTTTTCTGTTCGTCTGACTGAGACCTTACTACACACTTTTCTAATGCCCAGAACGCAGCAGTCTTAAAGGGAAACACAATTAGACTTGAGTGTAAGAAACATGTATATGACAGACATAAAATTATTATGTTTTGCTTTTTAAAGTTAAATGGAACTTAAAATGTATACATATATATAAAAAAAGAAAAGGTAATTAAAATGAAGAAAAAAAACTTTCCCCAAATTAATAATAAAAAAAAATAATAAATAAAAGCATATTTGGCATCCTTGCATCCATAAAATTCCGATATATCAAAATAACACAATTACCCTAGGGGGTGAATGTCATTAAAAGTATTCACAATGTCAGAATTGATCACCTTGTCTCCAGAAACTGCAGAAATGAGCCCTCACACAACTATATTGACATAAACATAAACAAGTTAAGGTTGTCAGAAGATAGAGGCAGAAAATAATTTAATGTTTTTCCAAGATATTTTATTTTTAAAAAGTAGTACAGAAACGTAAAACTGTATCAATGTGGTATTGTCACAATTATACTGTGTCACAGAATGAAGTGATCATATAATTTTTGCAATGTGTACACCATGAAAACAAGATACCTGTCCCCAAAAATGGCGGAATCGTGTTTTGTTTTATTCCTTTCCCTCCACTTAGGAACTGTTAAATGTTTGGGTTTTTTTTTACATTATATTGTACATTAAACAGAACCAATAAATTAAATACAGCTCATTCAGCAAAAAAAAACAAGTCCATAGACAGCTTCAAGGATAGAAAAACAATAGTTATGATTATTGGAAATGGGGAGGAAAAACTGAAAATAAAAAGTAGGCCACATCCTTAAAGGGTTAACAAGGTGAAGGCTTATCAGATTTACATTTCAATCTTAGACCTACAGTATAACAAGAGTAAGAGGTCTATCAGCTGTGAATTCATATAAGGAGTGTTGCTCACCTACTTTATGATCTACACAATAATTCATTGTTGGGTAAATGCAGCTTACAAAAGTATACAAAATAACAAAAGACAAAAGCAAAATGACCACAGAAGTCTAAAACACACCAGTGAAGTACATAAACATCATAGTGGAATAATATGCAAACAAATATGTGGTTAAATTACTGTTCATCCTCCTTGAGTGATGGAAGAAGAACATGAAGAGGTGGATGGAGGAGTTGTATGATACGATCGTTCCTAGAATGAAAAGTTACAAAAATTCAAAATTTGTCTAATCAATTAATGGCTAATTATTTTGTAATAACTCACATAAACAAAAAGTAAGAAAAAAGGGCAGACACCTAAAAAATATAGCTACAAGAAATAGTCTAACTCTTTATCACAGGCACGGAAAAAACAAACAATTACATAGAAACCTTATGTAAGGGGAAAGACAGAATAAGGAGTATCCTCTGTCATGCATATCCATATAATGCCATTATGTGTCAGTAGAAGACCATGGACACTGCATATTTAGAAATGGTATATGTGCACTCTCCAGTTACCTCAGAGACACACTATTTCTATGTTTTCTCTGGTTTCTTTGTCTTTCCTTTGGAATAAGAAATCAGTTACACTCTGAAGAACCTTGGCCATCTGACTCCTAAGTTTGGCTGTTCTGTAGATCAGGTAGGAGGAATGTAGAAATGGGGTAAAGTCCAAAACAGTATAAAGCCATGTAAGGTCCACACAGTACAAATAGTAATATAAGACACAAGCAAAACTGCCAATGAAGTGTAAAGTGTTATATATGAAAGTGAAGGATACAAATTTCATCACAGAGTAATATGTCTCCAGATTGATGGATAAATTACTGCTCATCTTCATCTTTGTTGTGTGATGATACAATGAGGTGAAGAGAAAGATTGCGGAGATGCAATAGAAAAGCAATGGGAAGAAGGATCCTATTGTAAAACTGTATACTTGATTCATTAAACTGCAATCCATAGATAGATTATATATGGATCTATTGTATGTTACACCTCTGATCTCATCAGTAAACTCTAAAGAAAAGGGTATTGAACAACTGAAAGCAGAGAGAAGTACTACGGCTCCAATGAAATAAACAGTCCTGTGAACTATCATCCCTTTCAGATACAGGAACAGTCTGGTGTGGAAGTTGGAGATCTTCAGACAGAAGACAATGGAGAGCAGAGATGTTAGCCAATAATTGGCAAAAGCAAAGAAAGCATAAATGAAGCTTATAAAACTCAGAGTTATACGTGAATTCTGGCTGCTGAGGAAGAATTTTGCCACAAAAATATACAAAGCATCAGCACAGTGAATGCCAATCCTTGCTATCGCAAGAGAAATTACAATGTGGTCAACAGGAGTCACTGATCTTCCTTTCCACCAGTCGGTGACATTGACACCTATAATAAATAAATGTATCCCCAGTCCAGGTATGAGACCAATCAGTGCCAGAGCCAGGAGACCCAGATACTGGATGTCAGTGTGACCCTCTGTAGAATCAGCCATCTCTGCTGTACTGTGAGCCTCTTAACAACACAATATGTGTTTTCTGAAGGTTGAATGACAAATATTTTCCATTAAGTCAAATATTAAGAGATTTACATTTGGAATGCAAACATAAAACAAATCACCTGTAACTAACTCTGCACCACTGTATAAACAGGATGTGAAAGCTAAGTTATCAGAGTTGCTGTTCCTAAAATTAAAAATGAACTAGAATGAGAAGGAAATGTTGCTGAAGTAGCAGCTAAAATTTATTTCGGAAATGCTGAGTTGATATTTTCCTGGATGTTGACAAGTGACAATACCTGAAGTCATTTACATGAGCTACACTTTGACTACTGGCAAGTAATGTTGCTCATCATGATTAGCCATACAGTAAAATCAGGCCAATTTTCACAGAATTGGAAGAGGGCAGACCAACACGATTTTTGGCAAAAATGGTGGAAAGATCATATTTTCCATAGTGCATGCTGAACCAGGCCAATTTGCAGCTAATTAGCAGGCAGGGTGCATTGATGATGTCAGCAAACATATCCTCCAAGTTGCATAAGGGAAGCACTTTTATTGGACAGCTGCATTATATGATCCAGTCATTTATAACATAGATACAATGTTACCAGGTTACTGATTTTATTTTACAACTCAGCAGAAATAAATTGCTCTCTATTATTGTGGGGGTGGGGGGGTTGGGGGTCAGAGTCTGTAAAGCATATTGCAGCTGTTGAAACTGTGTATACCTACAAATAGAATAACTGGCTCAGTAAAAAAAAACTGAAAAAAAAAATATATATATGTTTTTTTTTTACTGAAGCAGTTATTCTATTTGTAGGTATACACAGTTTCAACAGCTGCAAATCCATGACACTAAGTGATCAAACAGCTCCTCAAACTGATCCATGTGGACTGCTTCTGAGTGTCTGAGGGATTTGCCATGGAATAAGGGGGGATGCTCATGGTGCTCGTTGCTCGAGTCGAGCTTTCCACGATGCTCGAGAGTTCGTTTCGAGTAACGAACCCCATTGAAGTCAATGGGCGACTCGAGCATTTTTGTATATGACCGATGCTCGCTAAGGTTTTCATTTCTGCAAATCTGCAAAACCTACGAAAGTGATGGAAACGATGCAGAAACGGATAGGGCAGGCGAGGGGCAACATGCAGGGCTGCATCTCAGGTTCCCAGGTCCCACTATTAAGCCACAATAGCGGCAAGAGTGCCCCCCCCCAACAATTTTTACTTTGGACAAACCCTCATTAGCAAGGCATACCTTAGCTAAGCACCACACTACCTCCAACAAAGCACAATCACTGCCTGCGGGACACATCGCTGCCTCTTCTCCTGGGTTACGTGCTGCCCAACCCCCCCCGCACGACCCTGCATCCGGAGCGCACACAAAAGTGTCCTTGCGTAGCCTTCAGCTGCCCTCATGCCACACGATCGCTTCATAGCTACACAACCCTCATGTCTATTTCCACGTGCGTCTGCGATGAGGAGGAACCGGAGGCACACACTGCAGAGGGTTGGCAGGGCCAGGCAGCGACCCTCTTTGAAAGGGGGGGGGGGGGGGGCGATAGCCCACAATGCTGTTGAGAATTGATAATAGATTGACGTTCCATCTTCATTCCAATCCTTTGCCACCTCCGTCAGGAGCTGCAAACGTGGACATAAAGGGGACTCCATGTGCCAGCCAAGCACTTCTACACATCTCCACAATGCAGCAATACTCGGTGTGGGAAGTATGTGAGCGGGCCCTGGGTCAGCCTTTGTCCCAGCAAACACCTTGTGTGGCCCAAGGTGCTACGAGTGACATAGCAATGGGGACTCCATGTGTCCACACACTACTCATTCTGTTTGGGTGTCAAATACCTCATCGACAATGCAAGGTGTAAACCATCTGCACTCTGCACCCTACCCAAGTCAGTCAGTGTTTTAGGGACAGACAGGTAAAACACCTCAATGGGAAGTCTGTGTGCACCCACAGCATGGGTGGCTAGCAGGAACCCACAGACGGTATATAAAGAAATCCCATTGCAGTGCCCCAGATAGCTGAGGTTACGTGAGAGGAAATACATGTTGGCTGCGGCCCACACTCCATGCCCTAGACAGTCTGGTTTTTTTTTTAAGTGTCAGGCAGGTACAGATCCCCTATGGGAAGTGTGTGTGCACCCACAGCATGGGTGGCTAGCAGGAACACACAGACGGTACATAAAGAAATCCTATTGCAGTGCCCTGGATAGCTGAGGTCACGTGAGAGGAAATACATGTTGGCCTCGGCCCACGATCCATGCCCTAGTCAGTCGGGGGGTTTTTTTTGGCCAGATAGGTAGAACATCGCGATGGGAAGACTTAGTGCACCCATAGTATACACAGACCCCTGTAATATTCCTTTAGCAAAGGTATAAGCTGACCCCGGTAACAGTTATGTTGCAGAACTCTAGGGAGACCCCATTAACATTTCTGTAGTAACAGTATAGACAGACCCCTGTAACATTTCATTAGCAGAAGTATAGGCAGACCCTTGTAACATTTATGTAGCAGCAGTATTGGCAGACCCCTGTAACATTTCAGTAGCAGCAGTACGGGCAGAGCCCAGTATTTGTAACATTTCAGTAGTAACAGTATAGACAGAACCCAGTAACATTTCTGTTGTAACTGTATGGACAGAGCCGAGTAACATTTCTGTAGTCACAGTATAGACAGACCCCAGTAACATTTATGTAGCAGCAGTATGGGCAGACCCCTGTAACCCCTGTACTTGTTGACAGGATTCGACACTACCACTGTCCCTGCCTCACCAGTACTGCCCCTATACTCTGTGTAATTGGCTACAGACTGATAACGCAATAGTCTGCACAGCCCAAGATGGGAAAAAAAAATAGTGCAAAACTGCTCCCAGCAGCCACAACAGTATTGCACACGGTAAGATGTGGCCTTGAGAAGGACTGTTGGGGTTCTTGAAGACGCAAACAGTAGCCTAACACTCTCCCTATAGCAGGAACAGCACTCTCCCTAATCTCTGCCAGCGTGTGCCTGAGGCGAGCAGCGGGCGGAACTGCTTTAAATACTCGGCGGTCACTTGATTTCACCAGCCACTCACTGCAGGGGGGGTGGGATATTACTGGAACGTCACAGGAGGAAGTTGTAATGCCTTCCCTGCATGTCTATTGGCCAGAAAATGGCGCAAAACATGCAGGGAAGGAAATGGAATTGACTCGAGTACCGTGTGGTGCTCGTCTCGAGTAAAGAGCATCTCGAGTACCCTAATACTCGAGCGAGCATCAAGCTCGGACGAGTACGTTCGCTCAGCTCTAATCATAATCCCAAAATGTTCAGAATTCCTAAAAATACCAATATTTTCCTGGAAGAAGGAGAAAAGAAAGAGGAGATGTTTCAAGAGTTTAGGAATGATATAATCATAAGACTAGTGGAATATAGCAGATTTGGATATTGTTTCATTTAATAATGAATAGAGATGAGCGAGCACCAAAATGCTCAGGTGCTCGATGCTCGAGTCGAGCTTTCCGCGATGCTCAAGGGTTCGTTTCGAGTAACGAACCTCATTGAAGTCAATGGGCGACTCGAGCATTTTTGTATACCGCCGATGCTCTCTAAGGTTTTCATTTGTGCAAATCTTCAAAACCTATGAAAGTGATGGAAACGACACATGTATATGGATAGGGCAGGCGAGGGGCAACATGCTGGGCTGCATCTCAGGTTCCCAGGTCCAAGTAGTAAGCCACAATAGCGGCAAGAGTGAGCTCCCCCCCTAACAATTTTTACTTCGGACAAACCCTCATTAGCAAGGCACACCTTAGCTAAGCACCACACTACCTCCAACCAAGCACAAGCACTGCCTGTGGGAAACACCGCTGCCTCTTCTCCTGGGTAACATGCTGCCAAACCCACCCCCCGCACGACCCTGCGTCTGCAGTGCACACAAAAGTGTCCCTGCGCAGCCTTCAGCTGCCCTCATGCCACACGCTGGCTGCATAGCCACACCACCCTCATGTCTATTTATAAGTGCGTCTGCCATGAGGAGGAACTGGAGGCACACACTGCAGAGGGTTGGCAGGGCCAGGTAGCGACCCTCTTTAAAAGGGACGGGGCAATAGCCAAAATGCTGTAGAGAATCGATGAGAAATTAATGTTTGATATTCATTCCAATCCTGTGCCATCTCCGTCAGGAGCTGCAAATGTGGGCATGAATTACATAGCAATGGGGAATCCATGTGCCCATACAGTATTAATTTTGTCTAGGTGTCGCATAGCTCAATCGACACTGCAAGGGGAAAGCCATCTGCACTCTGCCCCCTACCCAAGTCAGTCAGTGTCTTTGTGCCAGACAGGTCAAACACCGCGATGGGAACTAAGTCGGCACCAACAGCATAGGTGAGTCCTAGGCAACCCAAGACATGAACAATGAATAAATCAGAGCGGCCAAACATGGCAGACTTGCACCGCGCCGACGACATAGGCCTTGGCCCACAGCTTCAGCAATCATAGGCAGGAAGCGGACATTCACTGCACCCAGGACATAGGTCTCTGCACAAACCCTCAACAATCGCGGGCCTACTGCAGACTCCAATGCTAGCGTAGCTGTGAATGTCTCATTAGCGCTGTATTGCTCCTCTAGTTTGTCCCAAAGCAGTGCCCCGGATAGCTGAGCTAACGTGAGATAAAGTACAGGTTGGCTTCGGCCCACACTGCATGCCCTAGTCAGTCTGACCTTTTCATAGTCACCGGCAGGTTCAACTCTGCTCTGGGAAGTCTGTGTGGACCCACAGCATGGGTGGGTCCCAGGAGGCTACCAACGGTACATAAATAAATCCCATTGCAGTACCCCGGATAGCTGAGCTAACGTGAGATAAAGTACAGCTTTGCTTCGGCCCACACTGCATGCCCCAGTCAGACTGGGGTTTTTTATTTAATAGTCACAGGCAGGTAGAACTTCGCAATGGGAAGCCTGTGTGCATCCACAGCATGGGTGGCTCCCTGGAACCCACCGACGGTACATAAATAAATCCCATTGCAGTGCCCCGGATAGCAGAGCTAATGTCAGATAAAATACAGGAGGGCTTCGGCCCACACTGCATGCCCCAGTCACACTCGTTTTTTTTTAATTAATAGTCACAGGCAGGTACAACTCCCCTATGGGAAGTCTGTGTGGAGTGAACCCATAGCATGGGAGGGTCCCAGGAAGCCACCGACGGTACATTAATAAATCCCATTGCAGTGCCCCGGACAGCAAAGCAACGTCAGACAAAATACAGGTGGGCTTCTGCCCACACTGCATGCCCCAGTCAGACTGTTTTTTTTTTCTTGGGCCAGATACGTAGAACACCGCGATGTGAAAACTTAGTGCAGCCATACTATGCACAGACCCCTGTAGTATTCCTGTAGCAAAGGTATAAGCTGACCCCACTAACAGTTATGTTGCAGAAGTCTAGGTAGAACCCAGTAACATCTCGGTTGCAGCAGTATAGACTGACCCCAGTAATATTTCAGTAGCAGCATTGTAGGCAGAGCCCAGTAACATTTCAGTAGTAACAGTATAGACAGACCCCAGTAACATTTCATTTGCAGCATTATAGACAGACCCCAGTAACATTTCATTTTTCAGCAGAATAGACAGACCCCAGTAACATTTCAGTAGCAGCAGTGTAGGCAGAGCCCAGTAACATTTTTAGGAGTAATAGTATAGACAGACCCCAGTAACATTTCAGTAGTAACAGTATAGACAGACCCCAGTTATATTTCTGTAGCAAAAGTGTAGGCCAACCCCTGACACATTGGTGTACCATGAGTGCAAGCATAGCCCATAAAAATTACTTGGATTACATTGTAGGCGAGGGCCCAAAAAACTTCTGTACCAACAGTACAAATGTACGGCAGAAAAAATGCCCATGCCCAACCGTGAGGGCAGGTGAAACCCATTACTCGCTGAGCTTACTGTGGCTTAATTTCTAACTAGGCCTGGGGGCAGTCCAGTTAAAAAAATTGTTCAGGGGGAAGTTTCAATGCTTTAATTAGAATAGAAACGTATAAATATTGTTTACAAAAGTTATATGAGCCTTTTGGCCCACCGAAAAATTGGCTATTCGGGGTGATTATGTGAGGTTTCAGGAGGAGGAGCAGGAGGAGGAGGACGAATATCGTGCACAGATTGACAAAGGTAAATGTTCCTGTTTTTTACGGTGATAGAGAACAATGCTTGCATCCGCGGTTGCAGCGAAAACAATCTTTAGGTACCGCTGCTCTCTGCTGGTGGAGAAGAGAAGTCTGGGGAAATCCAGGCTTTGTTCATCTTTATGAGTGTAAGCCTGTCGGCACTGTCAGTTGACAGGCGGGTATTAAAGATGAGCGAACACCAAAATGTTCGGGTTCGCGTTATTCGAAACGAACTTCCCGCGATGTTCGGGTGTTCGTTTCGAATAACGAACCCCATTGAAGTCAATGGGCGACCGGAACATTTTTGTATTTCGCCGATGCTCGCTAAGGTTTTCATGTGTGAAAATCTTGGCAATTCAAGAAAATGATGGGAACGACACAGCAAGTTCTCCTCTGCCACAGCTGTAACAGCTGTGGCAGAGAAGAACGATGTTAGCCCATTGAATTCAATGGAGCCGTCAATACAGCCGACTCCACTGAATGCAATGGGCTGCCGGCGATCGCGGGATGAATTGTCGGAAAGGGGTTAACTATATAAGCCCTTTCCTGCAATTCATCCAGAAATGTGTAAAAATAAAAAATATATATATACTCACCTGGTGCCGACAGACGGAGTTCAGCGCGGCAGGCTGCAGTTCTCCTGAACTGCTCTGAACAGCTGTTAGTAGTATTCAGCAGCCGGGGATTTAAAATCCCCGCCTGCTGAATAAGATGCCTCTGAATGGTCACAGCCTGACCAATCAGAGGCCAGCCCTCACTCACACCCATTCATGAATTCATGAATGGGTGAGTGAGGGCTGCCTCTGATTGGCTCAGGGGCAGGAGAGCTGCCCCTGAGCCAATCAGAGGCAGCCCTCACTCACCCATTCATGAATTCATGAATGGGTGTGAGTGAGGGCTGGCCTCTGATTGGTCAGGCTGTGACCATTCAGAGGCATCTTATTCAGCAGGCGGGGATTTTAAATCCCCGGCTGCTGAATACTACTCACAGCTGTTCAGAGCAGTTCAGGAGAACTGCAGCCTGCCGCGCTGAACTCCGTCTGTCGGCACCAGGTGAGTATATATATATTTTTTATTTTTACACATTTCTGGATGAATTGCAGGAAAGGGCTTATATATTTAACCCCTTTCCGACAATTCATCCCGCGATCGCCGGCAGCCCATTGCATTCAGTGGAGTCGGCTGTATTGCCGGTTCCATTGAATTCAATGGGCAAACATCGTTCTTCTCTGTCACAGCTGTTACAGCTGTGGCAGAGAAGAAGGATTTGTCTTCTATATGTTCTCAATGGGGTTGGCGCTGCTGCCGCCGGCCCCATTGAGCGCATATAGACGAACATCCGAACATCGTGTGGTGTTCGTTACGAATAACGAACATCCCGAACACCCTAATATTCGCCCGAGCATCAAGCTCGGACGAGTACGTTCGCTCATCTCTAGCGGGTATGCTTAGCCGTGTTGATTCCCCCAGCTGCACTAAACACCCTCTCTGACAAGACGCTAGCTGCAAGGCAAGCAAGCACCTCCAGGGCATACAGCGCGAGTTCGTGTCACGTGTCCAGCTTTGACACCCAGTAGTTGTACGGAGCAGGGGCGTCACGGAGGAAGGTAGTACGATCGGCTACGTACTCCCTCACCATCCTTTTACAGTGCACCCTCCGACTCCGCCTTGACTGGGGAGGTGTGACACAGTCTAGCTGGGGAGCCATAAAGCTGGCAAAGGCCTTGGAGAGTGTTCCCCTGCCTGCACTGAACATGCTGCCTGATCTCCGCACCTCCCCTGCTACTTGGCCCTCGGAACTGCGCCTTCTGCCACTAGCGCTGTCGGATGGGAAGTTTACCATCAGTTTGTCCACCAGGGCCATGTGGTATTGCATCACTCTCGAACCCCTTTCCTCTTCGGGAATGAGAGTGGAAAAGTTCTCCTTATACCGTGGGTCGAGCAGTGTGTACACCCAGTAATCCGTAGTGGCCAGAATGTGTCTAACGCGAGGGTCACGAGAAAGGCATCCTAACATGGAGTCAGCCATGTGTGCCAGGGTACCTGTACGCAACACATGGCTGTCCTCACTAGGAAGATCACTTTCTCCTCCACAGGCCATACACGCTGAACGGATGAGAGGCAAGCAGCATGGGTACCCTCAGCATTGGGCCCAGCTGTCTCTTCCCCCTCCTCCTTCTCCTCAACGCACTGAGATATAGACATGAGGGTGCTCCGACTATCCAGCGACATACTGTCTTCCCCCGCCTCCGTTTCCAACAGCAAAAGCGTCGGCCTTTATGCTTTGCAGGGAACTTCTCAAGAGGCATAGCAGAAAAATGGTGACGCTAATGATTGCAGCATCGCCGTTCACCATCTGGATAGACTCCTCAAAGTTTCCAATGACCTGGCAGATATCTGCCATCCAGGCCCACTCCTCTGTAAAGAATTGAGGAGGCTGACTCCCACTACGCCGCCCATGTTGGAGTTGGTATTCCACTATAGCTCTATAGCCTGGCCAACATGTGCAGTGTAGAGTTCCACCGTGTGGGCACGTCGCAAAGCAGTCGGTGCACTGGCAGATTAAACCGATGTTGCAGGGTCCACAGGGTAGCAGCGTCCGTGTTGGACTTGCGGAAATGTGCGCTGACCTGGCGCACCCTGCCGAGGAGGTCTGACAAGTGTGGGTAGCTTTTCAGAAACCGCTGAACCACCAAATTAAAGACGTGGGCCAGGCATGGCACGTGCGTGAGGCTACCGAGCTGCAGAGCCGCCACCAGGTTACGGCTGTTGTCACACACGACCATGGCCGGTTGGAGGCTCAGCGGCGAAAGCTAGCGGTCGGTCTGCTCTGTCAGTCCAGCGGTCGGTCTGCTCTGTCAGTCCATGTAACAGTTTGTGGGCCGTGTGCCTCTTCTCTCCTAAACTGATTAGTTTCAGCACGGCCTGCTGACACTTGCCCACCGCTGTGCTGCCGCGCCGCGCGACACCGACTGCTGGCGACATGCTGCTGCTGACACATCTTGATTGCAAGGTAGAGGTTGTGTAGGTGGAGGAGGAGGAAGGCTTAGTGGAGGTTGCATACACCGCCGCAGATACCACCACCGAGGTGGGGCCCGCAATTCTGGGGGTGGGTAGGACGTGAGCGGTCCCAGGCTCTGACTTGGTCCCAGCCTCCACTAAATTCACCAAGATATAATGGCCCTGCCCGCCTGTGCTTGTCCACGTGTCCGTTGTTAAGTGGACCTTGCCAGTAACCGCATTGGTGAAGGCGCGTACAATGTTGCGGGAGATGTGGTCGTGCAGGGCTGGGACGGCACACCGTTAAAAATAGTGGCGACTGGGAACCGAGTAGCACGGGGCCGCCGCCATCATGTTTTTGAAATGCCTCCATTTCCACAAGCCTGTACGGGAGCATCTCCAGGATGATCAGTTTGGCAATGTGGACATTTAAAGCTTGAGCTTGCGGGTGCGTGGCGGCGTATTTGCGCTTCCGCTCCAATGCTTGTGCTAGCGACAGCTGGACGCAGAGCTGAGAGACATTGCTAGATGGGACCGAGGACAGCGGAGGTGAAGGTGTGGGTCCAGGCTGGGAGACGCTTGTGCCTGTGTCCTGAGAGGTGAGTTGGATCTCAGTGGCAGGTTGGGGCACAGGGGGAGAGGCAGTGGTGCAACCCGGAGACGGTGAACGGTCTTCGTCCCACCTTGTGGGTTGCTTGGCCATCATATGCCTGTGCATATGATGGTGGTGGTGAGGCTGGTAGTGGTGGCTCCCCGGCTGATCTTGGCACGACACAGGTTGCACACCACTGTTCGTCGGTCGTCCGTGGTCTCAGTGAAACACTGCCACACCTTTGAGCACCTTGGCCTCTGCACGGTGGCTTGGCACGAGGGGGTGCTTTGGGAAACAGCTGGGGGATTATTCGCTCTGGTCCTGCCTCTACCCCTGGCCACCCCACTGCCTCTTCCAACCTGTGCTGCTGCTGCAATTGCCTCCCCCTGTGAAGACCTGTCCTCAGTTAGCTTATCAAACCAGGTGGGGTCAGTCACCTCATCGTCTAGCGGCTCTTCCTCCGAATCCTCTGTGCCCTCCTCCCTCGGACTTACTGCCCTTACTCCTGCCTCACTGATAGACAACTGTGTCTCATCGCCATCGTCCTCCTCACCCACTGAAAGCTCTTGAGACAGTTTCCGGAAGTCCCCAGCCTCATCACCCGGACACCCGGGAACTTTCCAAAGGTTGGGCATCAATCATGACAAACTCCTCAGGTGGTAGAGGAACCATTTTTTCCCAATCAGGGCAGAGGCCAGAGAACAGTTCCTGGGAGTCTGCCTGCTCATCAGAATGTGTGATTTTCATGGAGTGAGGAGGCTGGGAGGAAGGAGGAGCAGCAGCGAGAGGATTCAGTGTTGCAGCAGTGGATGGCGTAGAAGACTGGGTGGTCGATACATTGCTGGATGCACTTTCTGCTGTCCACGACAGGACCTGCTCACACTGCTCGTTTTTTAATAAAGGTCTACGACGTGGACCCAAAAATTGTGATATGAATCTGGGGACCCCAGAAACTTTCCTTTCTCCTAATCCTGCAGCAGCCGGCTGCGATTCACCTGGACCAGGAACTGGGCCTATGCCCACACCCTCACATGGAACTCTGCGTCCTCGACCGCGTCCACGTCCTCTACCCCTGCCCTTACCCCTCAGCATGGTGAATTAAGAATCGCGCAGACACAGAGCGGTGTAAACAATTTTGTGAATTATTGCCGCGCAGTTGGTGGCTGCCAGCGGTGATATAACGCAAAATGAAGCCAGATATAAATTATAAGGAAGGCTGCAAGCAGGCCTAGCTGTGCAATATGCAATTGTGATGCCCCTCAAGTTCCACAGGCCACGCAGTGAAATGCACTGGGACACAATTAGGCATAAAAAGGATTTATTTTTTTTTTATATATTTTTTTTCAAAGCAATGCAGGCTATAGAGCGTGTATTGGACTTTCCCTCTATGGGTGTCTGTCACCGTACACTGTGCGGGCAGCTGACGGCAAACACAGAGCGGTGTAAAAAAAAATGGTGGTTTCTTGGCGTGCAGTTGGAGGCAGACAGCGCTTACAGTTCGCAAACTGCACCCAGAAATAAATTAAACGGAAGGCTGCACGCAGGCCTTGCTGTGCAATAGTCAGTTGTGATGCACCTCAAGTCCCACAGGCCACGCAGTGAAATGCACTGGGTCACAGATAGGAGTAAGAAGGATTTATTTTTTAAAACATTTTTTTTCAAAGCAATGCAGGCTATAGAGCGTGTATCGGACTTTCCCTCTATGGGTGTCTGTCACTGTCCACAGTGCAGGCAGCTGATGGCAAACACAGAACGGTGTAAAAAATTGGTGGTTTTTTGGCGTGCAGTTGGAGGCAGACAGCACTTACGTTACACAAACTGCACCCAGAAAAAAATGTAACAGAAGGCTGCAAGCATGCCTAGCTGTGCAATACTGAGGTACTACAACTCCCAGCAGCCACGGAGTTAAATGCAAACAGTCACAGGTAGCCCTAAGAAGGACCGTTGGGGTTCTTCTAGACAGGATTCCACACTACTACTGTCCCCGTCTCACCAATACTTCCCCTATACTACGTAGTACAGACTGCAGCCTGAGAACGCTATAGCCTGCACGCCCAATATAAGCAGCCACAACAGTAGTGCACTAGGTGAGCTGTGGCCCTAAGAAGGACCGTTGGGGTTCTTCTAGATGCTTTCACTCTCCCTATAGCAGCAGCAGCACTCTCCCTAATCTCTGCCAGCATGTGTCTGTGGCGAGCTGCGGGCGGGCCCACTGCAGGGGGGTGGGATAGGGCAGGAACGTCACAGGAGGAAGTTGTAATGCCTTCCCTGCATGTCTATTGGCCAGAAAATGGCGCTAAACATGCAGGGAAGGAAATGGAATTGACTTGAGTACCGCGTGGTGCTCGTATTGAATAACGAGTATCTCGAACACCCTAATACTCGAACGAGCATCAAGCTTGGACGAGTATGCTCGCTCATCTCTAATAATGAACGTTAATTAGATTTAAGGTTAAGTTATATTATTTGACAATATTATGAAGTTACAAGATGATCTTTTAAGTATTGGAGAAAGCTTTGAGTGAAGTCTGTATTTAGAGAGTTTTAACATATATTATCATTATTTAGTGAAATTATTCAGGGGATTTTCTGTTTATTTTTTTTCTTCATAGGAGATTATCATATTAACCATTTTATGTTATTGAGCTTTAGGGCTAATTCCCACGGGCGGATTTCCGCCGCGTATCAAGTGGCGGAAATCCACGGCGTTACCCCGCAGCTATTAGGTTCTATTGAAGCTAATAGCACAATGTTCACGGTGCAGAATTCCACCGTGAAATTCTGCCCTGTGAGTTCTCCCATACTCACCCATGGCATGCTCTACTTGCCGCGGGCGTATGCGCGAATGGCTTCCATTGCAGTCAATGGAAAACGCTTCCCCACCTACCGCCGGCCGCGTCATGTGACGCTGTGGGCATGTTATATGACGTTGCCGGCGCGCCATGTGCTCTACTGCACATGCGCGCCGGAGCGTCATGCGGGAGGTTGGGCAGCGGATCCGGAGGTAAGTATGAGGTCTCTTGGGTAGGGGGGGTACCGTGACGGGCTCTGCTGCAGTATTGCGCTTGCGGAGCCCGTCACGGCCATGGACATTAGGCCTCAGTTGGGGTTGTTTGTCCTTTCATCTTACTGCTCTTATCTTATGGGCTTTAAAGAATGCTTCACTAAGTAAAATTTATTTATGGTTGTACTATTGTTCATCATCTAGAAGACCTAGTAAACAAACCTGGAAGGTTTTAGAAACAGGGTGTCCGTTTAATTGTATATGTAGGTCTATTACTTCATTCCAAAAAAAACTAGATCTCATTACAATTTCATATGAAGTAAAAAAAAATCAGCCCCATACAGTCATCTTCTCTGCAATTGAGAGGCTGTTTATCTCCTCTTACAATGTAGTTTAGTAGGGGTTGGGTAACATTAATGTAATATGCAAAGTTGAGTAAGTTTACAAGTAGCAGCTGGAAAGACCTTTAAATGTGATTCCATAGCATTAGATCAATCTTAGTCCATGAGATTTAATATAAAGGATCTCCATTTATTTTATATCTTTAGTTTCATATTTGAAAATTAATTTCTTATTAAATAAGTATATAGATGGGAGCTTAATCCTCTAGGACATTGTATATGGAAGATACCAATTAACTCCTTAAAGCTATATGACATAAGTTTATGTCCTGGAAGGGTTGTGCTTAATGTATCATTATGTAAACTAATGTCATGTGGATGGTATTGGATCATAAGCAGAGCCTGCAGCATCCCGCAACTGGAGCCAGCTGTTATCGATAGCCAATCTCCCTCTGCAACAGCAGGGTTACATAAGAACAGTGATCCCTGCTGTGAACTCACTACATGCCACAATCTATGTAAATTGCAGCATGTAAAATGTTCACAGAGGGAGTGTGCTACCTCTGTGATGTCATCGGACCTCTGTGATGTAATTGCCTACGATCACTATTGTAAGCAATAAAGCAGTGCAGTACACATGTTCTCCAATGCATTATTGTAGCGATCATAACTGTAATGGTTTACGTCTTGTAACAGGGTGAGAGGAGAAGTCAGGGATGGAAGGTATCTGTCGCAGAGGTTGCTCAACTCTGTGATGTAGCCTCACATTGAACTTGAAAGACTTTTAATTTCTTCCACTTTTACTGGGATACCAGCTGTTTTACTGGGATACCACCTCTCGTGTGAATAATCCAACACGAACGGACTTTTGTTGTTTGCCTGGTGTTTAACCCCCCTGGAGCCTCACAAGTGGTGGAGGAGGCGGGCAAATAGAGACCCACTAATAAATGTCCTGGGTGAAAACAGCAATAGGAGCCGCCTCTACAAGCATGGAGGAGGTGATGAAACAGTTGGTGCAAGCAAATGGCTATAGTGTCTGAGACTGTCAAAAAAGAGACTGTAGGTCTTTTCAGTAAAAAGACTAGTATGGACATACTAAAGACGGTAAGAGAGGCATTGCAGAAAATGACCCCAGAAGATGACGTGGAAGCTTTCCTCACCATCTTTGAGAGGGTAGCAGAAAGGGAAAAGTTGCCTCCAGAGCAGTGGGCGGAGGTGCTAGCCCCCTACTTGGCTGGGGAGCCTCAGAAGGCCTACTATGACCTGACATAGCAAGACGCAGGTGAATATGGCAAAATGAAAGTGGAAATCTGTGCTCGCCTGGGAGTTAGTATGGCGGTCAGAGCTCAACGGGTGCACAACTGGAGGTACCGCCTGGACAAGCCTCCCAGGTCCCAGATGTTTGATCTGCTACACCTGGCACAGAAGTGGCTACAACCAGAGTCTTTCTCCCCTGCACAAAAATGTGGAGAAAGTGGTGATGGACCGATTCGTGCAGACCCTGCCCAGAGCCATGCAACGTTGGGTTGCTCAGGGAGATCCACGAGATGCAGACGCGCTTGTAGATCTGGTGGAAAGGTACCTCACCGCAGAGGAGATGTCGGCTGCTGTGGGATCTGTGTGACACCCTAAGCCTAAGGGGCATACCCGGAAAAAAGAGTCCCGGTCTAATGCAGAGCATTCCAGAAGGAACCAAGCAGCTCCGCATACTTGTTGGGAGTGCCAGGCACCAGGGCATATTGTAGCTCACTGTCTTACCTGAGCTGAACCATTGAAATGTATATATGGATGCCGCTGCTCGTCATGGGCTCACCCCGCATGTGGCGCAGTTCCTTCAAGAGACCAACAGCTACATATGTGTCAGGTAACAGGGAATGGTGCCCGGGTTGCTGAGCTTCTCGATTCAGGGGGCCTGATCATGTTGATAGACGCCTCCCTACCGCACGTGCTCACCCCTGAAGGGAGGTTGGGGGTCATGTGCATCCATGGGGATACCAGAGAGTACCCGGTTTCCCAGGTATTGATAACCACAGACTCTGGGACTCGTCAGCAACAGGTTGGGGTGGTGCAAAAATTTCTCCACCCTGTGATTATTGGGAGAGACTTTCCCTTGTTTTGAGACCTGTGGATGAAGGTGTCACGCTCCGGTAATTGTGTAAATACTACAGGACTCAATAAGGGTACATTGGACCCTCTGATGGACAATTCTGTTGCTACCAATAACGTTCCCTTTGCAATTGTGACTGTGGGTGATGACAAAGTCCCAGAACCACGGGTGCTTGATCTGGAGGTGGCTCCAAGTGATTTTGGGTCAGCCCAAATCACTGATCCCACATTGAAAAATGCATTTGAAAATGTTTCGGTAGTAAATGGTGCTCCCCAAAATGTGGGGGCTGAGGGGCGCTTCCCCTGCTTTGAAATGCATAATGAAATTGTTGTACCGAGTAACACAAGTACAAGGTGAGGTTGTGAAACAACTGCTGGTACCTGGTTGCTATAGATGCAGAGTCTTGGATATGGCACACACACACGTATTGCGGGGTCACCTGGGAGCAGACAAGACACAGGAGCGCATCCTACAAAGGTTCTTTTGGCCAGGATGCATTCATGAGTTAACGTAGTTTTGCCAGTCCTGTCCTGTTTGCCAGGTGACCGTACCTGTTCCTCAATTTAAAAGCCCATTGGTACCATTGCCAATAATTGAGGTGCCCTTTGAACGGATTGCAATAGACATTGTGGGGCCCTTAGTAAAAAGTGCTAGGGGTCATCGGTATATACTGGTAATCATAGATTATGCAACCAGATATCCAGAGGCGGTTCTGCTACGAAACACCTCATCCAAAAGCATTGGAAAAGAATTATTCCACATGTTTTCCTGGGTTGGTCTTCCTAAAGAGATATTGACTGATCAGGGAACACATTTTATGTCCAATATTATAAAGGAACTGTGTAAGCTCTTGCAAATTAAGCAATTGCGTACTTCTGTCTACCACCCGCAGACCGATGGGCTGGTAGAAAGATTCAACAAAACTCTAAAAACATGTTTAAAAAAGTAGTAGAGAAGGATGGTCGCGATTGGGACTGTTTATTGCCCTACCTGATGTTCTCTATTAGAGAAGTACCTTAAGCCTCCACTGGGTTCTCGCCCTTTGAGTTACTATATGCACGGCAACCCCACGGATTGCTTGACATCGCCAAGGAAACCTGGGAGAATGAGGTTACACCACATAGAAGTGTCATTGAACATGTGGCAAAAATGCAGGAAAGGATAGCCAAAGTATTGCCGCTGGTGAGAGAACACCTCCTCAAGGCTAAAGAAAGACAAGCCAGGGTGTATAACAGGTCAGAAAAATCAGGCAGTTCAGTCGAGGGGACCGGGTGTTAGTCCTTGTGCCCACAGTAGAGAGCAAGTTCCTTGCCAAGTGGCAAGGTCCGTATAAGATTGTGGAAAAGGTTGGGGAAGTAAACTACAAATTACACAAGCCAGGAAAAAGAGAGCCCATACAGTTGTATCATGTGAATTTATTAAAATCCTGGAAAGAACGAGACTCCCTGACCCTGCCTTGCCTGGCGTTGGAGACAAGCAGTGGCATCCATGACATGACAGTAGCAGAAACACTGTCAAAACCCCAAAAACAGCAGTGTACAGAGTTCCTAAAGCGGCATACGGATCTGTGTACAGAGTTACCTGGGCACACTAACATAATTAAACATGAAATTATTACAGACCCCCCACAAAATAGTCAATGTAAAACCGTATAGGATTCCAGAGGCCAGCAGAGCGATAGTATCCCGGGAAATTAAGAAAATGCTGGACCTGGGGTAATCGAGGAGTCAAAGAGTGGGTGCTCAAGTCCAATTGTGTTAGTGCCAAAACCCTTAGGAGAATGAAGGTTCTGTAATGACCATAGAAAACTAAATGAAGTCTCAAAATCAGATGCCTACCCAATGCCAAGAGTAGATGAGCTGATCGAGAGGCTAGGGCCAGCCAGATACATAACTACCCTGGATTTAACAAAAGGGTACTGGCAAATCCCCCTGTCAGCCGAGACAAGGGAAAAAACAGCTTTTTCCACTCCCGAAGGCTGTTTCCAATATGTAAGGATGCCTTTCGGGTTAAAAGGCGCTCCAGCGACATTTCAGAAGGCAATCAATAGTATATTACATCCCCACAGGAAGTATGCAGCGGCATACCTTGACGATATTGTCATATTAAGTCAACATTTGGAGAGTCACCTAGGGAAAGTGCAGGCTTTACTAGATTCCCTTAGAAGGGCTGGGTTTACAATTAACCAACAAAAAAGTGCCATTGGAATGGAGGAAGTCAAATACCTCGGCTACATAGTGGGAAGGGGTTTGATCAAGCCTCAAGTCAACAAAGTGGAAGCCATACAAGATTGGCCCCGTCCGTTAACAAAAAAGCAAGTGAGAGCATTCTTGCGGATAGTGGGTTATTACAGGTGCTTTGTTCCTAATTTTGCCACAATAGCAGCCCCCTTAACAGAGCTAACCAAAGGCTTTCCAAACCCTAAAATGTATGTTGTGTCAGCAGGCCGTTTTGGTAGCACCGGATTTCACAAAAGAATTTATAGTGCAATCAGATGTAGGACTAGGGGCCGTCATGTCGCAGAAAGGGAATGGGGAACAGCATCCAGTGATGTTTTTAAGCCGGAAACTGTCTCCCTGTGAGAAAAGTTATGCCATCATTGAGATTAACTGTAAAGTGGGCGCTGGAATCACTGAAGTATTATCTCCTAGGGAGGAAATTTAAGTTAGTAAGTGACCATGCCGCCTGGAATTGGTTGAGTAAGAGAAAAGGGAACAATGCAAGAATACCAATGTGGTTTTTGGCCTTACAGGAGTTTGAGTTTGATGTAGAACATAGGCCAGGAAAACTACATGGCAATGCAGATGGCCTTTCAAGGGTCCATTGTTCAGTGGCAGTTGGTGCCCAGCCCCCCAGCTTGGGGCAGAGGGGGAGGGTATGTAGCAGTGTGAGAGGAGAAGTCAGGGATGGAAGGCATGTGTCGCAGAGGTGGCTCAACTCTGTGATGTAGGCCTCACATCCTCTCTCCAGTACGGGTTTTCACCTGAGCCAGGGAACCAGGTGGAGCTCAGGCACCTGCTAGTTGTAAAAAGAGTCAGTCTGCAGAGCAGGAGGTGGTGTGTGCGTGTGTCTGTGTCTAAGAGCTTCAGACATGTGCACTGTGGAAGACTAAAACAGGAATTTTAAAAGTCAGAAAAATAGTAGAGAGCGCCACAGGTAGATCCAATCCACACTTGCTGGAATATGCGGATACGGTCAAAATGCATCTTTTCCTCAGTACTCCAATCCTCTGAATCAAAGGAGAGCTGCAGATACAAGCTGGGGGTTATGAGACCAGAGCTCCCCCAGATATAACTGAAAATGAAATGTCAGAAAAAGATCTGCGCTCAGAAACGGAGTGAACTGAGGACAGGTTCACATATAAGTAATGGTGAGGTATGGCTTGAGAAAGGTGCCTTGTTTTGCACCGAAACGCGTTGCCTTATTAAAAGTTTCGTTTGATTTCAACTTCCGGATCATTACTATGCACCTTGGAGCATAGCTTTGTACTTTGTGGAGGACACTCTGAGGAGGGGGCATACCCCCCTCCTTTCAAGTAAGTGTTATACCTCACCATTACTTATATGTGAACCTGTCCTCAGTTCACTCCGTTTCTGAGCGCAGATCCTTTTCTGACATTTCATTTTCTAAAACAGGAATTTGTCTTCCCAGGAGGCTGATGAGATCCCTGCCCCTGCTACTACTGACTAGAAGAAGCTACTCACAAGTCTACTAGGAGGTTGCTACCAAAGAGGCTCCACTTCAAGCTGGTAAAAGCTGCCTGAAAAGAGAACTACCACTGTTATATTGCTTATTGCTATGGATAAAAGGACATTCAGATGTTCATACTACTTACTGCATTGAATTTGAAGGACTTTTGATTTCTTCCACTTTTACTGGGATATCAGCTGTTTATGTTATAACCTCTTGTGTGAATAAACCAACACAGACTTTTTTTTTTTTTTTTGAAAATCAATTTTTATTGAATTTTTTAAATTTTTCCAACATTAAACCCAGAGGGTAGATACATATTTATGCATTTTCGTGACATAGAGAAATAAGGGAAGAAACATCAAGCTGTCACAAAAGTCATCATCTGCTATGAGGTCATACGTTATTGTGTCTACTCCTCTAGTATGACATTTTTATAAAACATATAAGGTAATATCCAAAAAACAAAAAAACGATAAAAGGTAAAAAGGGGGGAGGGGAGAAGAGGGAGGAGAGAGGGTAAGGAAGGCCAGGAAGGGAGGGGGAGAAGAGGTAGCAATAATAGTAGCGTCAACCCCCTATTCCCCCTTATTGTTCCAATTCAATCCTAGGGCTTACCCTCCGTTCCTGATGTGCAAGGATATTGTCCACTTCTTCTATCCATGTCCGAGCGACTCAACAGTCACATTCAGTAAGGAAGCAGGGCTCAACCCACCCTTCCCCTTCTCTAAGGGAGGTAGCTCCCTTATTTAGTTTGCCTTAGGTACATCCTCAGTGTGTTAAGCTTACTTAATTGGTTCATTGTTCTAGGGTATCTGCTTCCAAGGGGTCCACATCTGCACAAACTCATCATGCTTCCCCCTTTTCCAGCTAGTAAGTTCCTCTAGGTTATATAATAAGTAGAGATGAGCGAACGTACTCGTCCGAGCTTGATACTCGTTCGAGTATTAGGGTGTTCGAGATGCTCGTTACTCGTGACGAGTACCACGCGATGTTCGAGTTACTTTCACTTTCATCTCTGAGACAGTGCGCTTTTCTGGCCAATAGAAAGACAGGGAAGGCATTACAACTTCCCCCTGCGACGTTCAAGCCCTATACCACCCCGCTGCAGTGAGTGGCTGGTGAGATCAGGTGTCACCCGAGTATAAAAATCGGCCCCTCCCGCGGCTCGCCACAGATGCGTTCTGACATAGAGGAGGGAAAGTGCTGTTGGTGCCGGAGCTGCTATAGGGAGAGTGTTAGGAGTATTTTAGGCTTCAAGAACCCCAACGGTCCTTCTTAGGGCCACATCTAACCGTGTGCAGTAGTGTGGAGGCTGCTTTTTGCAGTGTTGCACTTTTTTTTTTTTTTTGGTATATCGGCCGTACAGAGCATTGCGCCCTGCAGTAATACTCCAGGGCCAGAAGTGGTGGTTAGGCAGGGACAGAAGACATATTTATTGAATATAGGCAGTGGGCCTTTGCAAAAACATTTTGGGAAAAAAATCTATTTGGGCTGCCTGTGACTGTCCTCAGTGTTCTGGGTCTGTGCTGGGGGTAGTTGTCCTCCTAATTCATACGCAGCCAGCTAAGTGTTACAGCAGGCTTGCGCAAAATAATTTCCTGGCTCTGTGTTGGCTGTTAAATCACCGCTGTATTCCAGTCCACAGTGCAACACTCTGCAGTTATTTGACATACTCCAAGGCCAGTAGCGGTGACGCAGAGAGAGAACAGATATATTAATTGAATATAGGCAGTGGGCCTTTGCAAAAACATTTGGGGAAAAAAATCTATTTGGGCTGCCTGTGACTGTCCTCAGTGTTCTGGGTCTCTGCTGGGTGTAGTAGTCCTCCTAATTCATACGCAGCCAGCTAAGTGTTATAGCAGGCTTGCGCAAAATTATTTCCTGGCGTTCCGTAAGCGAAGTCAGCCTCCAACCACAGGCCAATAAGCGGCACATTTAATTACAGCGTTCTGTTTCTGCACTACTGGTAATACACCATGCTGAGGGGTAGGGGTAGGCCTAGAGGTCGTGGACGCGGGCGAGGACGCGGAGGCCCAAGTCAGGGTGTGGGCACAGGCCGAGCTCCTGATCCAGGTGTATCGCAGCCGACTGCTGCGGGATTAGGAGAGAGGCACGTTTCTGGCATCCCCACATTCATCGCACAATTAATGGGTCCATGCGGTAGACCTTTATTAGAAAATGAGCAGTGTGAGCAGGTCCTGTCGTGGATGGCAGAAAGTGCATCCAGCAATCTATCGTCCACCCAGAGTTCTGCGCCGTCCACTGCTGCAACTCTGAATCCTCTGGCTGCTGCTCCTCCTTCCTCCCAGCCTCCTCACTCCATTACAATGACACATTCTGAGGAGCGGGCAGACTCCCAGGAACTGTTCTCGGGTCCCTGTTTAGATTGGGCAGCAATGGTTCCTCTCCCACCAGAGGAGTTTATCGTGACTGATGCCCAACCTTTGGAAAGTTCCCGGGGTCCGGGGGATGAGGCTGGGGACTTCCGGCAACTGTCTCAAGACCTTTCAGTGGGTGAGGAGGCCGATGACGATGAGACACAGTTGTCTATCTGTGAGGTAGTAGTAAGGGCAGTAAGTCCGAGGGAGGAGCGCACAGGGGATTCGGAGGAAGAGCAGCAGGACAATGAGGTGACTGACCCCACCTGGTTTGCTACGCCTACTGAGGACAGGTCTTCAGAGGGGGAGGCAAGGGCAGCAGCAGGGCAGGTTGCAAGAGGCAGCGCGGTGTCCAGGGGTAGAGGCAGGGCCAGACCGAATAATCCACCAACTGTTTCCCAAAGCGCCCCCTCGCGCCATGCCACCCTGCAGAGGCCGAGGTGCTCAAAGGTCTGGCAGACGACCGACGAACAGTGGTGTGCAACATTTGTCGCGCCAAGCTCAGCCGGGGAGCCACCACCACCAGCCTCACCACCACCAGCATGCACAGACATATGATGGCCAAGCACCCCACAAGGTGGGACGAAGGCCATTCACCGCCTCCGGTTTGCACCGCTGCCTCTCCCCCTGTGCCCCAACCTGCCACTGAGATCCAACCCCCCTCTGAGGACACAGGCACTACCGTCTCCTGGTCTGCACCCACACCCTCACCTCCGCTGTCCTCGGCCCCATCCAGCAATGTCTGTCAGCGCACTGTCCAGCCGTCGCTAGCGCAAGTGTTGGAGCGGAAGCGCAAGTACGTTGCCACGCACCCGCACGCTCAAGCGTTAAACGTGCACATAGCCAAATTTATCAGCCTGGAGATGCTGCCGTATAGGGTTGTGGAAACGGAGTCTTTCAAAAGTATGATGGCGGCGGCGGCCCCGCGCTACTCAGTTCCCAGTCGCCACTACTTTTCCCGATGTGCTGTCCCAGCCCTGCACGAACACGTCTCCCGCAACATTGTACGCGCCCTCACTAACGCGGTTACTGCCAAGGTCCACTTAACAACGGACACGTGGACAAGCACAGGCGGGCAGGGCCACTATATCTCCCTGACAGCACATTGGGTGAATTTAGTGGAGTCTGGGACAGAGTCAGAGCCTGGGACCGCTCACATCCTACCCACCCCCAGAATTGCGGGCCCCAGCTCGGTGGTGGTATCTGTGGCGGTGTATGCTTCCTCCACTAAACCACCCTCCTCCTCCTCCTCCTCCGCAACCTCTGTCTCGCAATCAAGATGTGTCAGCAGCAGCAAGTCGCCAGCAGTCGGTGTCGCGTGGCGTGGCAGCACAGCTGTGGGCAAGCGTCAGCAGGCCGTGCTGAAACTACTCAGCTTAGGAGATAAGAGGCACACGGCCCACGAACTGCTGCAGGGTCTGACAGAGCAGACCGACCGCTGACTTGCGCCGCTGAGCCTCCAACCGGGCATGGTCGTGTGTGACAACGGCCTTAACCTGGTGGCGGCTCTGCAGCTCGGCAGCCTCACGCACGTGCCATGCCTGGCCCACGTCTTTAATTTGGTGGTTCAGCGCTTTCTGAAAAGCTACCCACGCTTGTCAGACCTGCTCGGAAAGGTGCGCCGGCTCTGCGCACATTTCCGCAAGTCCCACACGGACGCTGCCACCCTGCGCACCCTGCAACATCGGTTTCATCTGCCAGTGCACCGACTGCTGTGCGACGTGCCCACACGGTGGAACTCTACGCTCCACATGTTGGCCAGGCTCTATGAGCAGCGTAGAGCTATAGTGGAATACCAACTCCAACATGGGTGGCGCAGTGGGAGTCAGCCTCCTTAATTCTTTACAGAAGAGTGGGCCTGGTTGGCAGACATCTGCCAGGTCCTTGGAAACTTTGAGGAGTCTACCCAGATGGTGAGCGGCGATGCTGCAATCATTAGCGTCACCATTCCTCTGCTGTGCCTCTTGAGAAGTTCCCTGCAAAGCATAAAGGCAGACGCTTTGCGCTCGGAAACGGAGGCGGGGGAAGACAGTATGTCGCTGGATAGTCAGAGCACCCTCCTGTCTATATCTCAGCGCGTTGAGGAGGAGGAGGAGGAGGAGCATGAGGAGGAGGAGGAGGGGGAAGAGACAGCTTGGCCCACTGCTGAGGGTACACATGCTGCTTGCCTGTCATCCTTTCAGCGTGTATGGCCTTAGGAGGAGGAGGAGGAGGATCCTGAAAGTGATCTTCCTTGTGAGGACAGCCATGTGTTGCGTACAGGTACCCTGGCACACATGGCTGACTTCATGTTAAGATGCCTTTCTCGTGACCCTCGCGTTACACGCATTCTGGCCACTACGGATTACTGGGTGTACACACTGCTCGACCCACGGTATAAGGAGAACCTTTCCACTCTCATACCCGAAGAGGAAAGGGGTTCGAGAGTGATGCTATACCACAGGACCCTGGCGGACAAACTGATGGTAAAATTCCCATCCGACAGCGCTAGTGGCCGAAGGCGCAGTTCCGAGGGCAAGGTTGCAGGGGACGCGCGGAAATCAGGCAGCATGTACAGCACAGGCAGGGGAACACTCTCTAAGGCCTTTGACAGCTTTCTGGCTCCCCAGCAAGACTGTGTCACCGCTCCCGTCAAGGCTGAGTCGGCGGGAGCACTGTAAAAGGATGGTGAGGGAGTACGTAGCCGATCGCACGACCGTCCTCCGTGACGCCTCTGCCCCCTACAACTACTGGGTGTCGAAGCTGGACACGTGGCCTGAACTCGCGCTGTATGCGCTGGAGCTGCTTGCTTGTCCTGCGGCTAGCGTCTTGTCAGAGAGGGTGTTTAGTGCGGCTGGGGGAATCATCACAGATAAGCGTACCCGCCTGTCAACCGACAGTGCCGACAGGCTTACACTCATCAAGATGAACAAAGCCTGGATTTCCCCAGACTTCTCTTCTCCACCAGCGGACAGCAGCGATACCTAAACAATACGTAGGCTGCACCCGCGGATGGAAGCATTGTTCTCTATCACCATCAAAAACGTGGACCTTTTAGCTTCATCAATCTGTGTATAATATTCATCCTCCTCCTCCTGCTCCTCCTCCTGAAACCTGACGTAATCACGCCGAATGGGCAATTTTTCTTAGGCCCACAAGGCTCAGTCATATAATTTTTGTAAACAATTTTTATACGTTTCAATGCTCATTAAAGCGTTGAAACTTTCACCTGAACCAATTTTTATTTTAACTGGGCTGCCTCCAGGCTATTAGCAATTAAGCCACATTAACCAAAGCGATTAATGGGTTTCACCTGCCCTCTTGGTTGGGCATGGGCAATTTTTCAGAGGTACATTAGTACTGTTGGTACACCAATTTTTGGGGGCCCTCGCCTACAGTGTAATCAAATTAATTTTTAGCCCACCTGCATTACAGCTTACGTTACATCAGCTGTGTTGGGCACTGCAATGGGATATATTTATGTACCGCCGGTGGCTTCCTGGCACCCACCCATGCTGTCGGTCCGCACGGAGTTGTAACTGCATGTGTGCACTTCTAAAGAACCCCAGTCTGACTGGGGCATGCAGTGTGGGGCGAAGCCCACCTGCATTAAGCACGCCATTACCTCAGCTGTGATGGGCACTGCAATGGGATATATTTATGTACCGCCGGTGGCTTCCTGGCATCCACCCATGCTGTCGGTCCGCACGGAGTTGTAACTGCATGTGTCCACTTCTAAAGAACCCCAGTATGACTGGGGCATGCAGTGTGGGGCGAAGCCCACCTGCATTAAGCACGTCATTACCTCAGCTATGATGAGCACTGCAATGGGATATATTTATGTACCGCCGGTGGGTTCCAGGGAGCCACCTATGCCGTGGGTGCACACGGAATTCCCATTGCGGTGTTGTACCTGCCTGTGACTATTTATAAAAAACTGCGGTCTGACTGGGGCATGCAGACACCTTGACAGAATGAATAGTGTGTGGCACATAGGTTCCCCATTGCTATGCCCACGTGTGCAGCTCCAGATGGAGGTGGCACAGGATTGGATTTCTCATTGCTTCTGTACAGCATTGTGGGCTATCGCCCTGCCCCTTTTAAAGAGGGTCGCTGCCTAGCCATGCAAACCCTCTGCAGTGTGTGCCTGCGGTTCCTCCTCATGGCAGACGCACTTATGAATAGACATGAGTGTGGCGTGGCATGAGGGCAGCTGAAGGCTGGGCAGGGACAGTTTGGTGTGCGCTGTGGACACTGGGTCGTGCAGGGGGGGGGGGGGGGGGGTTGGTCAGCATGTAACCCAGGAGAAGTGGCAGCGGAGTGTCATGCAGGCAGTGATTGTGCTTTGTTGGAGGTAGTGTGGTGCTTAGCTAAGGTATGCATTGCTAATGAGGGCTTTTCAGAAGTAAAAATTGTTGGGAGGGTGGGGGGGCACTCTTGCCGCTATTGTGGCTTAATAGTGGGACCTGGGAACTTGAGATGCAGCCCAACATGTAGCCCCTCGCCTGCCCTATCCGTTGCTGTGTCGTTCCCATCACTTTCTTGAATTGCCCAGATTTTCACAAATTAAAACCTTAGCGAGCATCGGCAATATACAAAAATGCTCGGGTCGCTCATTGACTTCAATGGGGTTCGTTATTCGAAATGAACCCTCGAACATCGCGATAATTTCGTCCCGAGTAACGAGCACCCGAGCATTTTGGTGCTCGCTCATCTCTAATAATAAGCCGACTTTTTCTTTCCACTGTGAGAGTGAGGAGGGATCTTCTGCAACCACATTAAGGGAATCAGAGCCTTAGCTGCGTGTATAAGAAGCACAATTAACCTGTCTTTGAGAGGGTGGAAATCTATAGAAGGTTTCCACAAGAAAACTATTTCTGCTGATAAGGAAAGACACGGTTTGATGGTCCTTAGTGTATTCTCCACCTCTCTTCAGAAATTAGCCAGCTTTATACAGTCCCACCAAATATGTCGGTAAGAGCCCGCTGCGAAGTCGCATCTCCAGCACCTACCATGGGGAGCTAGTTTATATGCGTGTAACCATTGTGGGGTTTTATACCACCTAGACAGCAGTTTATAATGACCTTCTTGAAGAAGGATGCACGGAGAGAAATCGAAGGATAGCTTAAGGATGAGTTTAATGTCAACTTCTGATAGGGAAATGTTCAATTCTTTCTCCCAGGAGTTGATGAAGCCTGGTTTAGAAGGTAATGGTGGTGAAATAAATTTCTTATGTATTCGAGAGATCATTTTATGTTGCAAAATTCCCTCCTTTATCGATATTTCGAATGTAGTGGTTGGTCTGGTGGATTTATATGTCCTAAGGAAGTTCTCTAGGACTTTTGTAGCGTGGGCTTTCTGTAGGAATTAAAGGTGGATATCAGGGCACAGTATTTGTAGAATTTCGTCAGCTTTCTTGTGGGCTAGCGCTTAAATGTCTCCTATTTTTAGATCCGCTGGTCGTCCCCAGATACTTCTGGTCATGGGATCTGTGGGGATACTCAATAAATTACATAAGGTTCCTATTGGGGCTATCGGGGTCGGTTCTGGGGCTAATGAGTTCCTCAACTTGTCCCAGGTCTCACAGGGGCCCTTTAACAGTGGATTAAAGGTGTTAGAATTGTATTGGCTCCTCGTTGGGTGCCACATATCTTCTAGTAAGGTATCACCGTATGTACTCACAGCCAAGCGCTGTAACAATGTGTTTCTTGATGATCGCACCAGTTCAAGCCAATAGCTCAGTTGTGTTGCCCTACAGACATCATGGACACACGGCATGTTAATCCCCCCCTCCCATCTTCTCCTAATCAGAATACTATGAGCTAAGCGAGGTCTCCTCTGTTTCCAGACAAAGCCAGAGAATACCGTACGGAGATTTTTAAAGAACGAGTTAGGAATGAAAATTGGGAGCATACGTAGTTTATATAAGATGGTTGGGAGAACGTATGATTTTAATAGATTTTTCTTTCCAAACCAGGAAATATATGGTATGTCCAATGAGTGAAGTAGGTTCTTAATATATGGGAGGAGAGGTTGGAAGTTAGTGATGAAGAGGTTTTCAGCTTTTTTGGTAATCTTTACTCCCAAGTACTCTATTGAGGTTTCGGACCAAACAAATGGTGAGGTAACTTTTATAGCTTTACTACCAGCTTTTGAGACAGATACATTTAAGATATTGGATTTTGAGAAGTTAATCTTAAAGTCTGAGATCTCATCAAAGGTCTCTAGAAGTGATATTAGATTCGGTACCCCCTTCTCAGGTTCTGTGACCAGGAACATTATATCATCTGCAAATGCAGCCAAGGAAAGTGAGTGTGAACTGATGGTAATCCTCTTTATTTCTGGGTGCATTCTCTCTCCCTGTAAGAGGTTCCAGAGCCAGTACAAAAAGGGTCGGGTAGAGTGGACAGCCCTGGCGGGTGCCATTCCGGATGTCAAAAGGGGGAGAGAGGATGTTATTGATTCTCAGTCTCACATACAGGTTGCTATAGAGTGAGAAAATTGCTGATATGAATGGTGATGGGAAGTTGAAGTTCTCCAGAGCACTCTTCATATATAGCCAGTTAACACCGTCGAAGGCTTACTCGGCGATCTTTTTTAATTGTGCATATCTAATTGCGTGTAACAGTCTGAAGCAATTATCCTTACCCTCTCTGCCCCTAATGAAACCCGTTTGCTCACTGCTAATCAGGGTTGGGATATGGCCCTCCATTCTCTTAGTGAGTAGTTTGGCCCGTAGTTTCAAGTTCAGGTTAATTAACGAAATTGGCCTGTAGCTACTGCATGATTCTGGGTCCTTGTTTTCTTTATGAATAAGTGTTATGTGAGCTTCCTGAGCTTGTTTAGGCAAACTACTTCCGTGTAATAAGGCGTTAAACAGTTCTCAATCTTGGGACTAGAGCCAATTTAACCCTTTCCAATCCAATTTTTTTGCCACCTGCATTTTCCCCAGCTCTTGTTTATTTTGGCAGCAGAGCTTAGGAGAAAGAACATTTGGCATTCGGTGAGTTAAGAACCCAGAACTGATCAGTGATCACCAAGTAACGGTACCCGCCCGAGCCCCTGCAGGGACCAGTGCCGCGCTCACCTCTCCTGCGGCTACGGCTCTTTGATGTGCTGGCCAACCGGCGCATGCGCAGAGCGGAGCTGGTGGGCCGGGAGTGACATTTCTGAGCGGGCCTCTACGAGACCCGCACAGAAATAGTGCATGCCGCGATTTGTTCTCCGTGTGCATTTTTATGCGGACAAATCGTGTCCGCCTGCATAGGATTGCGTATTGTAATGCAATCCTATGCAGGCGTCGAGGGACAGGAAATCTTGCCGCAGAATTTCCGCCTGTGTGCAGGGGGCCTAAGGCTGGGTTCACACGGCGAATTTGCCGCAAAATTTCCCAGCGGAATTTTACTGTGGTGGATCCGCCTGCGGCCGCTAATCCCGGGTTTAGCCAGCCCTGTTGACAGGATTTGTCAAAAATCACGTCCACACAGGGTGGACAATCCGACGCGGCAAAGCCAGCATTAGCCGACGCTGCAGTGCAGATTCCCGGGACGCAGTATGTCAATTTTATTTTATTTTTTTTTCCTTTGCGGCCTCGCTCATCTCTGTGGTAGAGCCGGCCACAACCAAAAAAACATGCGGCAAAGCCTGTCAAAACCCCGCGGCTAAGTGCCGCGGGTTTTGAAGCTGCGCGTATCGCTTGGAAATCTCACGGTTTTTCGCTCTGGCAAAACTGCAAGATTTCCGCGGTGAAACCGATCCATGGGAACCCAGCAAAAATGTGCTTGGTAGCCTCTGGCGGTACTGTGTATCTTGTCCCCACTGGAACTGTGGGTGGAGACAAGGGGTTGTTCTGCCGTAGTCATATGTAACGCCCCGAGCTGGCTATTGGTCCCCGAATCCCAGATCAAACCCCAACCCTCCCTGATCATCTCACCTCCCTGCTGCTGTCATTGTCCTGCTTGGCTTTATCTGTTTTGCGCTCCAGACTACCCCTCTCCACCGGTTATCTCACCTCCCTGCTGCTGTTACTGTTCCTGCAGCTTGCACTTATTGGCTCTCTGCTACCTTCCTGTCAAGAAGCGCAAAGCAGGGAAAGTGACAGCAGCGGGGAGGTGAGATGACCAGGGGAGAGGGGGGATCCAGAGCGCAAAGCAGGCATAGTGTCCAGGGGAGGGGGGTGGGGGGTCCAGAGCGCAAAGCAGAGAAAGTGACAGCAGCAGGGAGGTTAGATGACCGGGGGAGAGGAGGGGGTCTGGAGCGCAAAGCAGGGATAGTGTTCAGGGGAGGTCCACAGTGCAAAGCAGGGAAAGTGACAGCAGCGGGGAGGTGAGATGACTGGGGAAAATGTGGGTGCAGAGCACAAAGCAGGGAAAGTGACAGCAGCGGGGAGGTGAGATGACTGGGGAAGAGGGGACGTCCTGAGCACGAAGAAGGGATGGGGGTCTGGAGGGCAAAGAAGGAAAAGTGTCCAGGGGAGAGGGGAAGTCCGGAGCGCAAAGCAGGGAAAGTGACAGCAGCGGGGAGGTGAGATGACTGGGGGAGAGGGGGCATCCGGAGCGTGAAGAAGGGAGGGGGGTCTGGAGCGCAAAGAAGGGAAAGTGTCCAGGGGAGAGGGGAGGTCCGGAGCGCAAAGCAGGAAAAGTGACAGCAGCGGGGAGGGGAGATGACTGCGGGAGAGGGGGGATCCAGAGCGCAAAGCAGGCATAGTGTCCAGGGGAGAGGCAAAGCGCACAGCAGAGAAAGTGACATCAGCGGGGAGGTGAGATGACCGGGGGAGAGGAGCGGGTCTGGAGTGCAAAGAAGGGAAAGTGTTTAGGGCAGGTCCGGAGCGCAAAGCAGGGAAAGTGACAGCAGTGGGGAGGTGAGATGACTGGGGAAGAGGGGGGGGGGGGGTACGGAGAGCAAAGAAGGAAGAGGGGGGGGGCTGGAGTGCAAAGCAGGGAAAGTGACAGCAGCGGGAAGGTGAGATGACTGGGGGAGAGGGGGCGTCCGGAGCACAAAGCAGGGAAAGTGACAGCAGCGGGGAGGTGAGATGGCTGGGTAAGAGGGGGGGGGGGTACGGAGGGCAAAGAAGGAAGAGGGGGGGCTGGAGCGCAAAGAAGGGAAAGTGTCCAGGGGAGAGGGGAGGTCCGGAGCACAAAGCAGGGGAAGTGACAGCAGCGGGAAGGTGAGATGACCAGGGAGGGGGGGGGGGGGGGGAACTGAATGATCTGGGAGTCAGGGATCAATAGCCAGCTCGGGGCATTCTGTATGACTGCAGCAGAACAACCCCTTGTCTTCACCCACAGTACGCAGTAGTGCAGAAACAACATGTCGGGCCTATCCCGACATTGGAGTTATAGAGGAAACTTATGATGTCGGCACAGGCCCGACATTGGATCTGAAAGGGTTAAAGGTCTTATAATATGCAGATGAGAGGCCATCTGGTCCTGGGGTTTTGCCCGAGGGACTAGATGTGATTAGGTCTTCAACCTCTTGATCTGTCGCTGGAGCCATCAAGGACTGTGAGACCTCCTCCCCTAGCTTCGGTAGTTTTATTGTGCTCAGGAATAGATCAATTTTCTTTTTCAGGGCTGACTGGTCGGTCGTTTCCCTCTACCCTCTTAGGTTATATATTTGTAAGTAGAAATGTTGGAAAGCGTTGGCTATTTCCTGGGATGAGGTTGCTAGGCTTTCTGATTGGTTTTTAACTGAATTAATGAAGTTTCGGGACAGGGATTTTTTAAGCATGAACATCATAAATCTACTGCCCTTATTTTCATGTAAATACACTGTCTGTTTCAGAAAGAGATGTCTCTTGTTTAACCTTGATTCCAGGAGGCGATTAAGTTCCAGTCGTCTAGAAGTCAGGTCCTCCTGAATATTTTTGGTTTGACCTATCTTATCGGGCCACATATAAAACTGGCCTCCGTATTCAGTCGCTGATTCGGTCATGTTTTTCCTGCTGTGATGTTTTTACGTGGTTAAAAATCGCTCATCTGAATGAATACATTGGAAACCAATGCTTCAGATGGATGCAATTTTTTATCACAGCTAAATTAGCTGTGTAAAAACGCTCATGTGAATATTGATAAAAACCCATAGCTCTTCACGCAAAAAATAAGTCGGCACAGAACTCCATGTTCTGCCCAATATTCAAGAGTCAAGAAGTTGAGGGAGGCCTCTGTTATTCCATAATGGAGTTTCAGATGGTGATTCTTAATATACTATCACTTTTTTTGATAAGTCCTATATTTGAATGGCCAGTTTTATGAATGGGTGTAACATTGTGCTCCTGGGACATGTAGTACTATGGGTTTCCAGGAGCACACTGTTTCAGCTGTGGTAGATTTGGCTGGGTGATGGAGTGGAATTCTCCAGCCAACCAATCACCATAAGTCTGTGCCCATACATACCAGTCTCTCTTATTAGAGGGTGCTAGTCATTTTGCCATTTATCCATTTCTCTCTCAGAGCTCTGGTGCTTAAAGTTATGCATGTTAGGGATTTCCTTGTGTCTGTTTGTTGATTTGAACAATGACTTCTTTAGCATCTGTTTACAGGTGTTCATTCTCTTCACCTCATTCTTTCATCATACAACAAAGATAAAGCTGAGCAGTAATGTATCCATCATTTAGAGACATATTACTCAGTGATGAAATTTGTGTCCTTCACTTTCATTTATAAGGGTGCGTTCACACGAGCGTGTTTTTGTGCGTATCTAGGTGCGAACATATGTCCGCACCTAGGTACGAGCAAAAATACGCGTGAACACAGCTGCGTGCTTGTTGTCAATGGAGCCGCGGCTGCTGCCGGCGGCTCTATTGAAAACAATCCTCTGCCGGCCCTCTTCTGCATTCTTTTTCAGAGAAGGGCTTTACATATAAGCCCTTCCCTAAAAAAGAAACATTTTAGTGCAAAACAAAAAAAAATTTAAAAAAACCTTACCTCTCCGCCGCTGCTGTGACCCCCATGGGCATGAAGAACACATTTGCTGCATGCGGCAGATGTTTCCTTTACCCCCACTAGTTAAAATAATTCCCTGCTGCTACATCTGTCACATCTGTGGCAGATGCAGCAAAGGGAATTCTGCAATTCTCAACCGCAGCTGTCACACATGAAAGCTGCGGTAGAGAATCCTGCTGCCGGCATGCCGTCAATGGCTTTTCAGGGAAGGGCTTCATAAGCCCTTCCCTAAAAAGCTATTTAGAAAAGTGGTTTTAAAAAATAAAAAAAACTCACCACTCTTCAGCTGCTGGGGCTCAGCGGCGACTTCTGGCGCTGTCCCCGCCTCTGTAGTTCTGAGCTATCAGCAGCCGGGGATTCAAAATCCCCGCCTGCTGGTAGCTCTGATTGTGGTTGGCTGAGCACTTCAGCCAATCACAATCACAGCTACCAGCAGGCGGGGATTTTAAATCCCCGGCTGCTGATAGCTCAGCAGCGCTACAGAGCCGGGGACAGCAGCAGAAGTCGCCACTGAGCCCCGGCAGCTGTCAATGGCTTTGCAGGGAAGGGCTTCATAAGCCCTTCCCTGAAAAGCCTTTTAAAATAGTGAAAAAAATAAATAAATACTCACCTGCCGGGGCTCAGGGGACTTCTGCCGCTGTCCCTGGCTCTGTCTCTCTCAGCTATCAGCAGACAGGGATTTAAAATCCCCACCTGCTGGTAGCTCTGATTGTGATTGGCTTAACTGCTCAGCCAATCACAATCAGAGCTACTAGCAGCGAGGATTTTAAATCCCTGGCTGCTGATAGCTCAGTACTGCAGAGTCGGGGACAGCGGCAGAAGTCGCCGCTGAGCCCCGGCAGCCGTGAATGGCTTTTCAGGGAAGGACTTCATAAGCTCTTCCCTGAAAAGCCAATTAAAAGTAGAAAAATAAAAATACTTACCTGTCGGCCACTGCTGTGTCCCCCACAGGGATGAAGAACACATCTACATGCGGCAGACGTTTCCTTCATCCCTGTTAGTTAAAAGAATTCCCTGCTGCTACATCTGCCACATCTGTGGCAGATGCAGCAGAGGAATTCTTTAATTCTCTACCGCAGCTGTCACACATGTCAGTTGCGGTAGAGGATTCTGCTGCCGGCAATTGATTTCAGGGAAGGGCTTTAAATATAAGTCCTTTCCTGAAAATCAAGTAAAAGTGGTTTAAAAAACAAAAAAAAATAGATACTCACCTCCCTTCAGCTGCTGGGGCTCAGCTGTGTCTTCTCCTGCTGTCCCCTGCACTCTGGTGCTGATCTATCAGCAGGTGGAGATTTAAAATCCCCGGCTGCTGAAAGAGCTTAATGTGATTGGTTGAGGTGCACAGCCAATCACAGGCAGCTCTCGCCCGTCATTCATCCGGGGAGAGCTGCCTGTGATTGGCTTTAACCTGGCCTGATCTGCAGTGCTGATTAATTTTAATCTTTCTCTGACTGTAGTAGAAGTCAGAGCTTGGTGCTGGATCTCCTGTTTGCCTGAGTCTTCTTAATGCTAAGTACTGCAGTTAATATTATTTTACATCTGTACTACACAAATGTGGAATTTGCCACAACCATTCATTATATCATAAATAGGAAAAGCAAAGGGGATGAAACTTCATTATTACATTCTGAGCATGAAAAACTACCATAATCTGCAATACATGAGATAGGTCTTTTCTCAGAAACCATAAAGCCTGGGGAAATGATTTGTATACTGAGGAGTATCTACCTCACCACTGTGTGTAGGAAGAGGGCATGGACTACAGGGATGGAACATGCCTTTAAGGCTAAGAAGGGGCTGCAACCTCCAGTCTGGAGGTAAATTTGGATAAAAGGGGGCATTACTTTTAAGGGTGAAAAGTGAGGAGAATGGGAGGAGTGGCAAATTCTGCAGAGGAACATCGGTATATGCAGTCTGAGGAGAATCTAATACTCTTCTGTGTGTATAAATATTTTATTACTTTGCTCCTCTGAAGTAACTACGACCTCATTAAATTTTCAGTGCGAACAACAGGTAAACACCAGTGCCAGATTAACTCTGGCAAAGCCGGATATTTCAGATAGTATACTAATATTCATATTGCCAGGGTTATTGTGAAGGCGAATTAGCGTGGTGTAGCTTAAAATGGCAGAAGCAATTCCTATTAATGGGTTCTCTCTGCTCTCTTTTATAGTATCTTCTTCTATCTCTGTTCTGGCTTTTCTGTGAGAATTATCTTTCAGCACCGTACACTCATCTTCACACCGATGTTCATAGGTTTTGTAGTTTGATCTTTTTTCCTGAAATAAAATCGGATCTTCCCCACACTGCTATTAACATATATATGTATACATCTTATATCTTGAATCACAATATAGGGAGTGACTCTTTTATATGTTTTGGAGCAAGGCAGGGTCAGAATATCTTCAAGATTATGATTTAAGCCAGGTGACCATCTAGCATGGTGAACATTAGCCTGATAGTTCTTATTTTTAACATCACAGAGGGAATGTCCTCCCTCTGTGAACCCTTTACATGCAGCGATCTATATAGATTACGTCATGCAGGGGTTAACAGCGGAGATTACTATCCTTATGTACTCCCGTTGTTGCATCGGGAGGCTGGCTATCAGTATCAGCTGGCTCCCTCTGCGTGATGGCGCAGGCTGACTTCTGAAACCATGTCATCTCTACAGGACATAAGCTTATGTCCTGTTGCATTAAGTACTCCATATCCGGGATGGAAACTTATGGCTTGTGGTGTTAAGAGGTTAATTATAGCCTTCAGATATCAGCTTAGCTCGAAGTCTCCAGTTTTCTTTTACAGATTTCTCATATGCTTTAAAGGGCATGTAACAGGTGAATATATTTTGATTCCTCATTTTCTGTTGTTATGCTATTTGCTTTGCATTTGTACTGTAGAGGTTTTGCAGCTCAGAGTCGTTGTGATGTTCTATGTTTTTCCCATGTAAATATTACATTTGTATAAATGACAGTCATTAAACCTTTGGTCAAAACTGACTACTGTGTTGCCAAAACTCTCACATACAGGAGAGATGGCTGATTCTACAGAAGGTCACACTGATATCCAGTATCTGGGTCTCCTGGCCCCGGCACTTATTGCTTTCATAGCTGGACTGGTGATACATTCATTTATTATAGGAGTCAATGTCACTGACTGGTGGAAAGGAAGATCAGTGACTCCTGTTGACCACATTGTAACTTCTCTTGGGATTTCAAGGATGGGCGCCCAGTGTGCTAATATTCTGTATATTTTGATGTATACACTCCTCCTGAGTAGCCTGGGTTCACCCATTACTCTGCCTATTATAGGCTTTATTTATGATATACTTACTTTTACCAATTTTTGGCTAACATCTTTGCTCTCCATTGTCTTATGCCTGAAGATCTCCAACCTCCACACCAGACTGTTCCTGTATCTGAGGGGGATGATAGTACACAGGACTGTTTATTTCATTGGAGCCACAGTGATTCTCTCCACTTTCAATTGTTCGATATCCTTTTCAATGGCTTTCCCAGACATAATCAAAGGTGGACCATACAATACAACCATACAAAATCTATCCATGAGTTGTAGGTATATGCATTATGTATACAGTTATACTATAGGAGCGTTCTTCCCACTGCTATTCTATTGCATCTCCGCAATCTTTCTCTTCACCTCATTGTATCATCACACAACAAAGATGAAGATTAGCAGTAATTTAGCCATCAATTTGGAGACATATTACTCTGTGATGAAATTTGTGTCCTTCACTTTCATATATAACACTATATATATCATGGGCCATTTCACTTGCATTATTTATTACTATTTTTCCTGTGTTATCCTTCCGTGGCTTTATACCACCTTGGAAATTCTCCCAGTTCTACATTCCTCCTACCAGATCTACAGAACAGCCAAACTCAGAAGTCAGATTTCCAAGGGTCTTCAATGTGTCATGGATTTCTTATTCCAAAGGAAAGATACGGAAACCAGAGAGAACATAGAAATAGTGGCTCTATGATGTAGATCCACATGACTGGATATTAATATATGATAGATGGGGGATCAGCATGGATCAGATGAATGATGGAGACGTGGCCTAACTGTAGCACTGTGACCCTTCATTATTTATCCAGCACTGTACGCACTAGGGTGACCCAAAAAACTCAACTTTCAACTACAAAGCAAGACACCCTCTATTGTTTTTCCTTTTAACAAACCTTTGTTCGGGGCAGAGTTTCAGGTTCTTTTGTCTGCAATAAGGTTGTGCTCAAAAACCATTAGTGAAACATCTGAAAATACATGAACAAGAAAAGCAACTGAGGCTTCAAGTCATGGAAGAAAATCACAAGGCTGTTTTAACACAGATTACCAAGAAGGCTGCTGTCCAGTTCTTAAGCACTGACAGACAAGTATTTGTGTCAGAATTTTGACTATTTTCATATATTTGGAGGTATTTTTGTAGGAACAGCACAAATATGTAGATTGTCAGGACAAATGCCATTTGTCATGTCTGTGCAGAGCCTGAGCACACACTCAGTACGGATGCAGGGTGATGATAACCACAATAGTGTGGACCCTGCGACACCAGAGTACACCACACTGCACGGTGACAGGGTACGTACAAATGTTAGAAAAACTGTCAACCCCGTAATGCAGCATGGTGGCACCAACTCCAGGGGAAGAGGAAAGCCTGACCCTAACTTAGCTGGAAGAGTGACAGGGCCCTACCTAAAGGGGAACATCGCTTTGATAAAAGGTGGCCCGGCGGTCTTCTTTCTGGGGCCTGAATGTCTCTATAGGAACCCCTGAAGAGACACACCGATATGCTACGTTAACAGAAAAGACAAACAACAAAGCAACTGGAAAAAACCAAGCAGCTACTTATTTGCCGTTGCAGAACACGTGGCATAGTAAAGCTCCAACTCCACGTACTCCACTGTGTATGAAAATAAGCAGCACTGATCACCAGAAGGACATCGAATAAATAGCTACTCTGCACCTGAAACCGTGGCAGAGTGAATAGAGTACTACATCTCCACCCTACTCTCAGGCATGCCTAATCTAACATGCAGTCATGCAGCAAGGCAGATAGCAAAAGCTGATAATGCACATGGTGCATTAACCCTAGACCTGCTTAATCATGCAACCGGTTGTAGCCTGTGTAAATGCCACCATGTCACGACATTGTCGTGATCGACAAGCCACAACACCATTGTCATTACTTAATGTTATAAAGATTAGTGGTTCTTTTGCAAAATCAAATTATTAATTTTAATGCTGTAGGTTGTATAATTGGAAATCGTGCATAATTTCTGTTTATCATAATATGCAATCAGTTTTGAGCACCATCTTGCAGTTGGAATTTAAAGATAACACTTTACCCTAACATTACTATTAGCAGATGTAACAAATTGGGTAGGTGTCTTGCTGTGTAGCTGCCACTTCATTTTTTGCCTAATTTTTATGGGCCACCTTAGTACACATATATGTGGCTTTGATTAGTACTAACACTCTGTCCATTCAAGTAAATAGGACCAAGTAGTGCTGATCTGTATTGTGCTGTGTTTTGAAAGAACATTGAAGGCTGCTTACCCTTACATTCTTATGATTGTCGATAGTCCCGTAAATTGAACCACCTTCAATGGCTGAAGTAAACATGGGACATGACATTTGGGACATTCACTTCCTTATAGACCATGGAAGGCTCCATCATCTTTTTTATGGTGGTCATTGGGTGAGCCTATCCTGCTAAAAAGATGGAGGTAATGGTAATTCAGGTATGTGGGTCTGTCTCTTGCAGTCTAAGGGCCATTAAACATGGAACAATTATTGTTATTGTTGGACTGTGAAAAACTGAACAATAATGATGCAGTGTAAACACAGCCATCGAATGTGAAATGAATGATAAATCATCACTCAGTTTATGAAATAATAAAAAAATATGCCAATAATAGGCGCATGTAATGCTTGATTTTGATTATGATTGATGAAAATATTTTCCTCTTGTAAAGTTGGTGGTCCTGATAACTGGGCCCCACACATATGCTGTTTATCATGTGTTAGGCTTCTTACTAGTTGGAAAAATGGCTCACATCATCAGCTATTTGTAGAGATGAGCGAACACCAAAATGCTCGAGTGCTCGTTACTCGAGTTGAACTTTCAGTGATGCTCGAGAGTTCGTTTCAAGTAACGAACCCCATTGAAGTCGATGGGCGACTGGAGCATTTTTGTATATGACTGGTGCTCCGCTAAGGTTTTCATTTGTGAAAATCTTAGCAAATCACCAAAGTCATGTAAAAAACACAGAAATGGATAGGGCAGGTGAGGAGCAATATGCAGGGCTGCATTTCGGGTTCCGAGGTCTCACTGTTAAGCCACAATAGTGGCAAGAGTGAGACCCCCCCGCGCACTGTCAGCATAAAGATCGTTTTCCTCTGCCACAGCTGTGGCAGAGAAGAACGATGTTAGCCCATTGAATAAAGCCGGCAATACAGCCGGCACCATTGAAAGCAATGGGCTGCCGGCGAGCGTGGAATGAATTTTCGGGAAGGGCTTAAAAATATAAGCCCTTACCTGAAAATCATCCTAAAATGTGTAAAATAAAAAAAAATGTATACTCACTAGAGATGAGCGAACGTACTCGTCCGAGCTTGATACTCGGGCGAATATTAGGGTGTTCGGGATGCTCGTTACTCTTAACGAGCACCACGCGGTGTTCGGGTTACTTTCAGTTTCCTCTCTGAGACGTTAGCGCGCTTTTCTGGCCAATTGAAAGACAGGGAAGGCATTACAACTTCCCCCTGTGACATTCAAGCCCTATACCACCCCCCTGCTGTGAGTGGCTGGGGAGATCAGATGTCACCGGAGTATAAAAGTCGGCCCCTCCCGCAGCTCGCCTCAGATGCCTTGTGAGTTAGCTGAGGGAAAGTGCTGCTGCTGGTGCTGCTGTAGGGAGAGTGTTAGGAGTGAGTGTAGGCTTCAAGAACCCCAACGATCCTTCTCAGGGCCACATCTATCCGTGTGCAGTACTGTGGAGGGTGCTGTTAGCAGTGTTGCACAAATTTTTTTTTTTTCAAAATCGGCAGTCTGCAGAGCATTGCGCCTTGCAGTAATACTACAGGGACAGAAGTGGTGGTTAGGTAGGGAGAGTGTTAGGAGTGAGTGTAGGCTTCAAGAACCCCAACGGTCCTTCTTAGGGCCACATCTATCCGTGTGCAGTACTGTGCAGGCTGCTGTTAGCAGTGTTCCATATTTTTTTCTTTTCAAAATCGGCTGTCTGCAGAGCATTGCGCCTTGCAGTAATACTACAGGGAGAGAATTGTGTAGGCAGGGCCAGAAGACATATATTATTGATTGAATATAGTCAGTGGGCCCTCCGTTTCCAAAAAAGGGAAAAATTGTATTTGTCCTGCAGTCTTGCGCCAATTTATTTCCTGCCTGGGAAAAGTAACCGCTGTGCTGCACTTCATATAACTGCATTTCTGTGCAACACATATCTTATCTGATTGAATATAGTCAGTGGGCCCTCCGTTTCCAAAAAAGGGAAAAATTGTATTTGTCCTGCAGTCTTGCGCCAATTTATTTGCTGCCTGTGAAAAGTAACTGCTCTGCTGCACTTCATATAACTGCATTTCTGTGCAACACATATCTTATCTGATTGAATATAGTCAGTGGGCCCTCCGTTTCCCAAAAAGGGAAAAATTGTATTTGTCCTGCAGGCTTGCGCCAATTTATTTGCTGCCTGGGAAATCCCTGGTAATACAGCATGCTGAGGGGTAGGGGTAAGCCTAGGGGACGTGGACGTGGCCGAGGACGCGTAGGCCCAAGTGAGGGTGTGGGCACAGGGCGAGCTCCTGATCAAGGTGTATCGCAGCCGACTGCTGCGCGATTAGGAGAGAGGCACGTTTCTGGCGTCCACACATTCATCGCCCAATTAATGGCTCCACGCGGGAGACCTTTATTAGAAAATGAGCAGTGTGAGCAGATCCTGTCGTGGATGGCAGAAAGTGCTTCGAGCAAGCTATCATCCACCCACAGTTCTGCGCCGTCCAGTGCTGCAAATCCAAATCCTCTGGCTGCTACTCCTCCTTCCTCCCAGCCTCCTCACTCCACTACAATGACACATGCTCAGGAGCGGGCAGACTCCCAGGAACTGTTCTCGGGCCCCTGCTCAGATTGGGCAGCAGTGGTTCCTCTCCAAGCAGAGGAGTGTATCGTCACTGATGCCCAACCATTCGAAAGTTCCCGGGGTCCGGGGGATGAGGCTGGGGACTTCCGGCAACTGTCTCAAGACCTTTCAGTGGGTGAGGAGGACGATGACGATGAGACACAGTTGTCTTGCAGTGAGGTAGTAGCAAGGGCAGTAAGTCCGAGGGAGGAGCGCACAGAGGATTCGGAGGAAGAGCAGCAGGACGATGAGGTGACTGACCCCACCTGGTGTGCAACGCCTACACAGGACATGTCTTCAGAGGGGGAGGCACGGGCAGCAGCAGGGCAGGTTGCAAGAGGCAGTGCGGTGTCCAGTGGTAGAGGCAGGGCCAGACCGAATAATCCACCAAGTGTTTCCCAAAGCACACCCTCGCGCCATGCCACCCTGCAGAGGCCGAGGTGCTCTAAGGTCTGGCAGTTTTTCACAGAGACGCCTAACGACCGACGAACAGTGGTGTGCAACCTTTGTCGCGTCAAGATCAGCCGGGGAGCCACCACCAACAGCCTCACCACCACCAGCATGCGCAGACATATGATGGCGAAGAACCCCACAAGGTGGGACGAAGGCCGTTCACCGCCTCCGGTTTGCACCGCTGCCTCTCCCCCTGTGCCCCAACCTGCCACTGAGATCCAACCCCGCTCTGAGGACACAGGCACTACCGTCTCCTGGCCTGCACCCACACCCTCACCTCCGCTGTCCTCTGCCCCATCCACCAATGTCTCGCACCGCACCGTCCAGCCGTCGCTAGCGCAAGTGTTTGAGCGCAAGCGCAAGTACGCCGCCACGCACCCGCACGCTCAAGCGTTAACTGTCCACATAGCCAAATTTATCAGCCTTGAGATGCTGCCGTATAGGGTTGTGGAAACGGAGGCCTTCAAAAGTATGATGGCGGCGGCGGCCCCGCGCTACTCAGTTCCCAGTCGCCACTACTTTTCCCGATGTGCCGTCCCAGCCCTGCACGACCACGTCTCCCGCAACATTGTACGCGCCCTCACCAACGCGGTTACTGCCAAGGTCCACTTAACAACGGACACGTGGACAAGTACAGGCGGGCAGGGCCACTACATCTCCCTGACGGCACATTGGGTGAATTTAGTGGAGGCTGAGACAGAGTCAGAGCCACGGACCGCTCACGTCCTACCCACCCCCAGAATTGCGGGCCCCAGCTCGGTGGTGGTATCTGCGGCGGTGTATGCTTCCTCCACTAAACCACCCTCCTCCTCCTCCTCCGCAACCTCTGTCTCGCAATCAAGATGTGTCAGCAGCAGCACGTCGCCAGCAGTCGGTGTCGCGCGGCGTGGCAGCACAGCGGTGGGCAAGCGTCAGCAGGCCGTGCTGAAACTACTCAGCTTAGGAGATAAGAGGCACACGGCCCACGAACTGCTGCAGGGTCTGACAGAGCAGACCGACCGCTGGCTTGCGCCGCTGAGCCTCCAACCGGGCATGGTCGTGTGTGACAACGGCCGTAACCTGGTGGCGGCTCTACAGCTCGGCAGCCTCACGCACGTGCCATGCCTGGCCCACGTCTTTAATTTGGTGGTTCAGCGCTTTCTGAAAAGCTACCCACGCTTGTCAGACCTGCTCGGAAAGGTGCGCCGGCTCTGCGCACATTTCCGCAAGTCCCACACGGACGCTGCCACCCTGCGCACCCTGCAACATCGCTTTGATCTGCCAGTGCACCGACTGCTGTGCGACGTGCCCACACGGTGGAACTCTACGCTCCACATGTTGGCCAGGCTCTATGAGCAGCGTAGAGCTATAGTGGAATACCAACTCCAACATGGGCGGCGCAGTGGGAGTCAGCCTCCTCAATTATTTTCAGAAGAGTGGGCCTGGTTGGCAGACATCTGCCAGGTCCTTGGAAACTTTGAGCAGTCTACCCAGGTGGTGAGCGGCGATGCTGCAATCATTAGCGTCACCATTCCTCTGCTATGCATCTTGAGAAGTTCCCTGCAAAGCATAAAGGCAGATGCTTTGCGCTCGGAAGACAGTATGTCGCTGGATAGTCAGAGCACCCTCCTGTCTATATCTCAGCGCGTTCAGGAGGAGGAGGAGGAGCATGAGGAGGATGAGGAGGAGGGGGAAGAGACAGCTTGGCCCACTGCTGACGGTACCCCTGCTGCTTGCCTGTCATCCTTTCAGCGTGTATGGCCTGAGGAGGAGGAGGAGAAGGAGGAGGATCCTGAAAGTGATCTTCCTAGTGAAGACAGCCATGTGTTGCGTACAGGTACCCTGGCACACATGGCTGACTTCATGTTAGGATGCCTTTCTCGTGACCCTCGCGTTACACGCATTCTGTCCACTACGGATTACTGGGTGTACACACTGCTCGACCCACGGTATAAGGAGAACCTTTCCACTCTCATTCCCAAAGAGGAAAGGGGTTCGAGAGTGTTGCTATACCACAGGACCCTGGCGGACAAGCTGATGGTAAAATTCCCCTCCGACAGCGCTAGTGGCAGAAGGCGCAGTTCCGAGGGCCAGGTAGCAGGGGAGGTGCGGAGATCGAGCAGCATGTACAGCACAGGCAGTGCAACAGTCTTTAAGGGCCTGGACAGCTTTATGGCTCCCCAGCAAGACTGTGTCACCGCTCCCCAGTCAAGGCTGAGTCGGCGGGAGCACTGTAAAAGGATGGTGAGGGAGTACGTAGCCGATCGCACGACCGTCCTCCGTGACGCCTCTGCCACCTACAACTACTGGGTGTCGAAGCTGGACACGTGGCCTGAACTAGCGCTGTACGCCCTGGAGGTGCTTGCTTGTCCTGCGGCTAGCGTCTTGTCGGAGAGGGTGTTTAGTGCGGCTGGGGGAATCATCACAGATAAGCGTACCCGCATGTCAACCGACAGTGCTGACAGGCTAACACTCATCAAGATGAACAAAGCCTGGATTTCCCCAGACTTCTCTTCTCCACCAGCGGACAGCAGCGATACCTAAGCAATACGTAGGCTGCACCCGCGGATGGAAGCATCGTTCTCTCTAACCATCCAAAACGGGGACATTTCTGCTTCATCAATCTGTGTATAATATTCCTCCTCCTCCTCCTGCTCCTCCTCCTGAAACCTCACGTAATCACGCAGAACGGGCAATTTTTCTTAGGGCCATAAGGCTCACTCATATAATTTTTCTACAAAATTTTTATACGTTTCAATGCTCTTAAAAGCATTGGAACTTTAACTTGAACCAATTTTTCGTTAAACTGGGCTGCCTCCAGGCCTAGTTACCACTTAAGCCACATTAACCAAAGCGATTAATGGGTTTCACCTGCCCTCTTGGTTGGGCATGGGCAATTTTTCTGATGTACATTAGTACTGTTGATACAGCAATTTTTGTGGGCCCTCGCCTACAGTGTAATCAAATCAAGACACGGACATATGCGACCTTGGACTTGGTGGGCCCAAAATATCATCAGAACACGGTGAGATAAATTAATTATCTATACCTGTGTGGCTAAGTTCAGGCTCGCCTATGTGCCGTGCCAGGCCGAATTATTTGGATCCGCACGACGACAGGTACTTCTTTAAGTCTCGATCACTCGATAAGAACCTGTCATAAGATATAAAGGAATGTTTACATGCCTGTCGTTTTGAGAGTACTGGTTGGTTGGCAAGGTCAGTGAATTGCTTTAAGGGAGAGGAAGTCCCCGCGGGGGCCCCCTGCTCGGGTCAGGTTTGGAGATAAAGCCTCAGAGTCAGGGGGGCCTGTCGGGGTAGTTTGACTAGGTGGTCCTGCTCTGGTCAGGTTTGCAGTCTACAGCCTTGGAGTCAGGAAACGGTCAAACGTCTGGACAGGCAACGCTGCTCCGTTAGAGTCTGGTAATAGACCTAGGAGGGGGGCCTGCCAGACAGTATCCCGAGGGGCAGTTTAGACCAAACCAGCCGTACTGGTGCTCCGTCTATTTGTCTGTCTTGCCACCCATGTCTTGAGAGTACTGGTCGAGTGGCGATATCAATAGCTGCCTCGAGGGAGGACCTGTACGGGGTGTTTCCACTCCTGAGGGAGGAGGGAGCCGTTCAGGTGGCCTGTTGCAGAGACCCATCAGTGGGAGACTGCCAGAGATAAGTCTGATATGGGATTTCCGCTCCTGCTAGGCCTGCTTGTAGGGTCCGGGAGAAGGGAGCTATCAGACAGTATCCCGAGGGGCAGTGAGACTAAGCCAGTTGTACTGGTGCTCTGTCTATTTGAGTGTGTCTACAAATATTTGTTTATTGTTTGAACGTTCATGAGTAGATCCCTCCATCTGAGGGTAGATCAATAAACTGTGTATTGACAGAAATGCTAGAGACTCTAGGGCGGGGCATACTGTGTCCGGCGTCTGAGGAGACTTCTGTAATCATAAATCTGGCAGCCATGATTGAAATTGAAAGGCAGCAAACAATGTACCAAGGTTAATTCTTACACCCTCCAGGAAAGTGTGGAAGGGGTGGAGAGTCAAGTTATCATTGATTAATCAAGCAATCTTTCTGTGTGTCCTACCTATATAAAGTTAGTGTGCTTGTTTGTTGTGTAGAGCTAATCCTGCTGAGTTGTTATATAGGAATAGTTTGTTTGTTGGTCATATAGAATTAGCATCAGTAACTGTAGGAAGGGATTGTTAGCAATGAGAATGCATTGGCTGGGTTATAGCCAAGATAATGCACCGTACACAGCGGCGCGCTGTGGGTTTGGACTTTATAGGTTAGGTTGCGTTATTGGATCCCTTCTAGTAAAAGACAGACTACTAAACTATATTGCTTTCGAATTGTTAAACGTTAATAATAGCATAGAAGCATAGGCTTGTGCCCGTAAGTGTGTTTGGAGAAAGGAAAAAAAAAAGAGCTGCTAACTACATTTAAAAAGAGGAAGTGGAACTCTCAATAGAAGCGGAACAATTATTGTGCTGTTACATTTGTTAGTTATTTAACTAATATTGGATGTTGAAACTACTAGTATATCTTGTTATGGAATCTAATCTTTGTGACAGAAGTTACAACATAATATATGTGATTTATGCATTAGACGTTAGAATTTCTCTAAGTGTCAGAAAAGAGGAAGTGAAGGTGGGCTGCAATGGCGTCTGTATTAATATACAAAGACACCAGCTTAGTGAATAGAGAGAATTGCAGTACATTACCAATCAGATGGAGATGCCCGGCATCTAATACTGCATCTGCCCGGTCGCCGGAAGTCTGACAAAAATTGTTGTAAAAGTGAAAATTAGCCACGTACTCCCGTTATCTCCCTTATAATCCTGTCGCTGGGCTGTCACATGAGTAAGAGACCTAAAAAGAGGAAGTTACTTGCCCGGTAGTCCCAGCACAAGTAACGTATATTCACAGACAATATAGAATAAATAAACTACAGGGAGAAAGAGAGACGGTAGAGAAGCCAAGGAATAGGAAACAAGCAGGTAACGATAAGGCCAGGTATCCACAGGAGGAACGGGGCAGATTGACCCGTAATTTGTAAAATGTAAATTGTGTGATGCATAAGACTTTATCTTTATTGAGTTGTGATGTGTACCCAAGGACTGCCAAACATTGAATGAGGGAATAAGGAAGTAAGTGATTAGCCACACTCAGAAGGGTGGAGCTTGATGATGCAAGAACACGTCTCTAATCCAAGGAGGGGGTAAGAATCATAGATAGCCAGAAGGAAAAGTTTTGTTTTTTCTCCTGTCCCAAACTCAGCTTTCCACGGATCCTGACAAATTATGGGACACCTACAAGACAGGCATAGGGAAATTGAATGTATCGACCATGATAATATATACGAGACCCAGATACACACCCCTGGGTCAAGCAGTATCCCCCTAGATGGAAAAAAAAAAAAAAAAAAAAAGGGTGAAGGGTCAGCCACACATGTTAGGTGCTGTGTGCTGATGCTTTGGAAAAAACTGCCAACCGGCCACAATTTCACTGTTAATTTCTCTTGCAGAAGGCTGTAAGGCCTGGAGGCCTCCAAAGACTAACCAAGTTCTGCAGGCCATACCTGTACTTACACCCGTTGCCAAATTCCGCACCTTTCTGGGCCTTGTTTCATACTGCCGCCTATATGACAGTATTGACACAAAAGCACGAAGGACAACCACAGCCATGAGGGTGGATCCAGTGACTTGAGGAGCTCCCTCATCTGCTTTTGCGGTGGCAGCAGTACAGGCAATGGTTGACAAATCTTCTAAGTTGGTATTGGACTACCCCCTAGTGGTCCACACCCCAAATGACACCCAGAACATACTCATGCAAGTGCAACCCAAGCACTTATCTCTGGCCTATTAGATCCGACTACAATGTGCTCTTTCCTATGCCTCCCCCAATATTGCTCTGGGCTTCCCAATGTTGTAATACCTTGAATCCGGCCACTCTTCTTTTAATCAGGTATTCAGGTTCAAACGGGGGAGGGGAGGCATAGGTGATCTGAGTATGGCAGATCAGCTATTTTTTTAAATAGCATTATTGTAGTGATGTACACACTGTTAATGATGCATATTTTGAGTTTTCTTTTGTAGATGGTATCAGGGTGAGGATTGATGATTCCGAACCAGATATGCAGAGGTCACACAACAAGATGTCCTAAACGCAGAAGCTCTGCCTCCGCATGTCTCAGGGCAAGAAGCGGAACCGGAGGCCCTCACTGGGGCGTGTGGAGTGGTAGAAGGTAAGTCGGCAACTTTTTACACTGACTCCTGGAATGCATTTGGCATAGCTCATGATTATGGCCCAATATGGAAGGCCAGACAGCTTGTTATCTCAGTAGGACAGCCAATTAAGAATGGTGCAGCGGTGCAGGGTCTCATGGAAACCCTACTACTACTACCTGGCAATGGAGAATCCACACCGATTTCTACAACGGAGAAGCGAGAGATGACTCCCTCGCCGACAACACAGCAAAGGCAGCGGCCCTCAAGCCGTGGAAGAAAGAAGAATAGATACTGACAGCATGAGTCAGTGATAAGACTTTGGACTTTGATAAAACCTTTGGACTTTGATAAAACCTTTGGACTTTGATAAAACCTTTGGACTTTGATAAAAACTTTGAACTTTGATAAAAACTTTGGACTTTGATATGTCAAGGACTTTACAGTTACAAGTCAACGAGGAAAGAAAGCAGATGGGCTAAAATACGGGAGCGACAGCACAGGACGGCGTATGGCGAACAATCAACAGAACTTGCCTACAGAGGTCCCTGTTCCCCATGATGGCCCAGCTGGTATACAGAATCAAAAGCAGCGATGACAGCGACACTGAACAAGAATGGGTGACACCTGGGTTCTCTGTAGCTGCTGCATCATTTGTCCAGTTAGCATGATCTTTGCCATATGCGAGTCCGGACAGAAGTAAGGTGGCCATATAACACTTGCCTTGACCACTCTACCCATTTCAGAGATTGCCAATTTGACCACATTCAGCTCACACCTGTTGGGGAGTATGAATATGTGCTTGTTGTTGCTCGAGTCTTTTTCAGGTTGGAGGCCCACCCGGATACTAAGGTAAATGAGCAGATAACCACACAGAAATTCATGAATGAGGTAATCTGCAGATATGGGGTACCAGAAGTAATTGAGTCGAACAAAGGTACACACTTCACAGGTGAAATAATGCAACACATCATGTCTGTTTTGGGGTATATTCCAGGCTTTTCACACACCCTACCATCCACGGAGTAGGGGGAAAGTAGATACGAAAGGCAATAGAGAAAATGGGTAAATTTTGAATTGAGTGTCTTTCATTACTTTTTCTTTTTCTTAGGAGGATACATGCCACAGAAGCTGAATTTGGGGAATGATTTTCTTGTTAATTTTGTCATAGGCCTCTCCAAAGGAATTGTTAGTAATGCATTCTGCAGTCTCTGCTTTCCCCAGGTCCTACAGATGAGTGTCTACAGATTAATTTAATTCTAGAGATCAGGTTAAAGCAGGTTTTGATTCCTCATTTGCTTTTGTCACTGTTAATAATAATGTAGATTGGATGAATTATATCTCTTACAATGAGCAGAGGTTTGTAAACTACACCAGAGATGCTTTGCAAGGGTTAGCTGACCAGTTAGGGCCCACTGCATCCATGGCGTTCCAAAATAGAGTGGCCGTGGATATGATTTTCGCAGGAAGAGGTGGGGTATGTAATTTCCTGTACGTGTATTCTCCCTTTAATGTGACCAATGTTTCCCTTGTTTGAAAAAGATGAAGAGCCAGTTCCGATAATGCCAACCAGGTACGTTACCAGAAGAATGGAGAAATGTACCAGTACTGCGCCTGCCTCAGTCTCATAAGATGGACTGTCAGTGGACTTCCCATTTGCCTAGGGAAAGTGCAGAAGACCTTAGGTTCCGGCGAGGGCACACCCTGTGGGGTGTTAACTCGTACAGATAGAGGGTATGGATGCCCGGAAATAAGCCCAGGGAATCCACGGCCTCCTTCTGAGGTGAGGTAGGGATCCCTCCCCTTTTAGGAGTAGGGACTTACGGGCAGTGGGAAAACCCTGACGCAAGGGTGAGGGGAACTGGACGTGTTCACCATTAGGACTATCTCCAGGAGGGACATTGGTGTGGGTGAAGATTAAGGAGTCCCACGCCGTGCGTACCTGTGCACACTACTAGTATGTACTTCTAGTACAGCACATTAGAGTGAGAAGAGAGGCTCCTGGTGATAGTTTTGATCTACACGTATACATTTACATCATAGGATAGCCAAGGGGGGTACCTGACAAGTTTTAAAAATTAGAGACCAAGTTAAAACTAGATTCGAGTCCATTTTCCCGATCATTAGGGTAAATAAATGTTGACTGGATTAATTATGTTTATTATAATTAACAGCGGTTTATAAATTATACTAGAGACGCCTTATAGGGACTAGTCGACCAATAGAACCTACCTCGACTACGACTTTCCAAAATAGAATGGCACTAGGTACGATTTTAGCCAAAAAAGGGAGTGTCTGTAAGATGATAGGGGAGACTTGTACCTACATTCCAGACAAAACGTGACCCACAGGTAAAAACGCAGTTGCCATTAAGAAGCTGACCGCACTAACTAAAAAGAGCTAACCTTAGTCTGTTTTCCTCAGTTAGGTACCTAACAGGAGAAGGAAAAAATATAGGAAAATAAGTTTTGGAACATTGTGTATTTAGAACACTGTGATAGGGTTTTGCTAAGACTTTGCTTTATTTTATCTGCAGTGCACTCTGCTTATGTCCACACAACATGCCGGTGTTACAACGCCCCTGGTCCTGTTACCTTGCCGCCTCTGGAAAAGGGAAGTGGGAATAATCAGCTTGTAGCTCTTTCCTTCGAGACTAATATATATGATAATGCACTTACTAATAAGACAGGGGTTCAGTCATGTTGATCAGTCATTAGATAGTCCTGACTTTGCACTCTTGTTGATGAATCGAGGTAACGTCAAGAAGGCGGGGTTCTATACAAGTTATGCAGAGTTTACCTGAAATAGTGAAAGTCGCACCTCTCCTAACCTGATTATATTTGTCACCTTTATAGTCATTCTAATTTCTGTTTGTCGTTGCATACAGTGTATTCCGACCCTGATGACTGCCTGGTCCACCTGTCCCACTACGACGTCCAACAAAAAGCCCACTGTCAGCGCAACCGTCGTCATCATGGATCCAGAATGTGATGATGTCGAACCATCCTATACCCCCATGGCAGTAGTAGGCCCAGTCGTCTACAAAACAATGCGAGTCTAGGGTCAGCGGTGGGGGATTGGGGTGGGACGGAGCAGGGCGAGTTTAGTGAAACAGATAGTTTCAAGGGGGGTCTGTGGTGGAAGTCCAGTATTCCTATATTTTGGGCCTTGGCAGTAGACAGTTATCAATTTAACATTCTGTATACATACTTCTATCTTGCTACAAATATAGTTCATGACAGTTGTGCAATAAGTACTTCCTACATATGAAAGTATCTGTTTTTCATAACTCTGCTGACAAAGATGGAATTTAGCCCGTAACCAACATGTATAAATATATTTGACTGTCCAGCTGCATGCACTAATACGGAACTAGGAATCAGACATGGACAACCGCAGAAATTACCCAAGCAATTTTACTGGAAACGTATGCAAATAACATGGGAGGTTTGTGCAATTTATAGTTCATGATGTAACATCCAATCATATCGAAGGAACCCCACGTGGCTCCAAGACAACCCACTCATTTCATCCTGACCCTGATGGCCAATCACAGATGACCGGAGGATGGAAGAATTGCAAGATGCTTATCCAATAATTAAACAATACGTTGTATGCATGTAATCTTTGGACTGCCCAGATGGGCGGATTTGTTAAACTCTTAAAATAGGCTACACGCCGATCATTAAAGTTAGAATTGAGGAAGCTAGGCATGCTGAACCCCGTGTCAGTGTGAAAAACTTCTTATGCGCATTATCAATTCAGAATTAATATGGAGGGCTGTAAACATTCCAAATTGAGTAAGGCGTGGTTCCGCAAAGGAAGGTTCCTCGTCAGTTGATACAGCAATTTTTGTGGGCCCTCGCCTACAGTGTAATCAAATACATTTTTAGCCCACCTGCATTACAGCTGACGTGACGTTACATCAGCTGTGTTGGGCACTGCAATGGGATATTTTTATGTACCGCCGGTGGGTTCCAGGGAGCCACCCATGCTGTAGGTGCACATGGAGTTTAACCTACATGTGTCCACTTGTAAAGAACCCCAGTCTGACTGGGGCATGCAGTATGGGCCGAAGCCCACCTGCATTTAGCACAACATTACTACCTCAGCTGTGTTGGGCAATGCAATGGGATATTTTTATGTACCGCCGGTGGGTTCCAGGGAGCCACCCATGCTGTGGGTCCACAGAGAATTATAAATGCATCTGTTTCCACTTCTAAAGAACCCCAGTCAGACTGGGGCATGCAGTGTGGGCAGAAGCCCACCTGCATTTAGCACGACATTACTACCTCAGCTGTGTTGGGCAATGCAATGGGATATTTTAATGTACCGCCGGTGGCTTCCTGGCACCCACCCATGCTGTGGGTCCACAGGGAATTATAAATGCATCTGTTTCCACTTCTAAAGAACCCCAGTCAGACTGGGGCATGCAGTGTGGGCAGAAGCCCACCTGCATTTAGCACGACATTACTACCTCAGCTGTGTTGGGCAATGCAATGGGATATTTTTGTGTACCGCCAGTGGGTTCCAGGGAGCCACCCATGCTGTCGGTCGACAGGGACTTCACAATAGGGAGTTGTACCTGCCTGTGTCTATGAATTAAAAAAACGCGGTCTGACTGGGGCGTGCAGACACCTTGACAGAATGAATAGTGTGTGGCACATCGGTTCCCCATTGCTATGCCCACGTGTGCAGCTCCAGATGGAGGTGGCACAGGATTGGATTTCTCATTGCTTCTGTACAGCATTGTGGGCTATCGCCCCGCCCCTTTTAAAGAGGGTCGCTGCCTAGCCGTGCCAACCCTCTGCAGTGTGTGCCTGCCTTTCCTGTGGCAGACGCACTTATAAATAGACATGAGGATGGTGTGGCATGAGGGCAGCTGAAGGCTGCGCAGGGACACTTTGGTGTGCGCTGTGGGGGGGGGGCGGTTGGGCAGCATGTAACCCAGCAGAAGTGGCAGCGGAGTGTCATGCAGGCAGTGATTGTGCTTTGTTGGAGGTAGTGTGGTGCTTAGCAAAGGTATGCATTGCTATTGAGGGCTTTTCAAATGTAAAAGTTGTTGGGAGGGGGGGGGGGCACTCTTGCCGGTATTGTGGCTTAATAGTGGGACCTGTGAACTTGAGATGCAGCCCAACATGTAACCCCTCGCCTGCCCTATCCGTTGCTGTGTCGTTCCCATCACTTTCTTGAATTGCCCAGATTTTCACACATGGAAACCTTAGCGAGCATCGGCGAAATACAAAAATGCTCGGGTCGCCCATTGACTTCAATGGGGTTCGTTACTCGAAACGAACCCTCGAGCATCGCGAAAATTTTGGCCCGAGTAACGAGCACCCGAGCATTTTGGTGCTCGCTCATCTCTAATACTCACCTTTCCGCTGCAGCCGGAGTTTAGCCGCGTCTGGCCGGCAGTTCTCCTGAACTGCTTTCTGTAGTATTCAGCAGGTGGGGATTTAAAATCCCCGCCTGCTGAATAAGCTGCCTCTGATTGGTCACAGCCTCACCAATCAGAGGCAGCTATCACTCACCCATTCATGAATTCATGAATGGGTGAGTGCTGCCTCTGATTGGCTCAGCGCAGGGACCAATCAGGGGCAGCTCTCAGCTGAATACTACTCACAGCAGTTCAGGAGAACTGCCGGCCGGCTGCGGCTGAACTCCGTCTGCCGGGACAAGGTGAGAATATTTTTTTTTTTTACTTTTTACACATTTCTGGATGAATTTCAGGGAAGGGCTTATATTTTTAAGCCCTTCCCGAAAATTCATCCCGCGCTCGCCGGCAGCCCATTGCTTTCAATGGAGTCGGCTGTATTGCCGTCTCCATTGACTTCAATGGTCAGTGCTCGTTTAATCGAGACGAGTACCGCGTGGTGCTCGTCTCGAGTAACGAGCATCTCGAGCACCCTAATACTCGAACGAGCATCAAGCTCGGACGAGTATGCTCGCTCATCTCTAGCTATTTGCTATTCTGGTGATTAGGAGGGAACTGAAGGACCATTTAACAGATTGCTATTGTTCGATATATTTCTCTGCTTAACTAAGATTAAATGAATCACATCTAAAACAAAATATACAGTTAATTATCCCAATCTGCATTGAGTCCTGTCTTACATAGTGAAGAATATTCTGTACCAAAGTGGCCAGATTTTGGAACCTTAAAGGGGTTGTCTCGCGGCAAAACCTTAAACCCCTGGCATAAAATAGCAAATTAAAGCATTTTTTAAACCGCTTGCTACTTACCGATCCGACGAAATAAGGACTTTAAAAAATCTTCTCCCTAAGATGGCCGCCGGTCCTTTCCCAGGGATGCACTGCGGTTTTCTCCCATGGTGCACCGCGGGTCTTCTCCCATGGTGCACCGCGGGTCTTCTCCCATGGTGCACCATGGGCTCTGTGCGTTCCATTGCCGATTCCAGCCTCCTGATTGGCTGGAATCGGCACACGTGACGGGGTGGAGCTACGCGATGATGCGTAGAAGGGGGCGGAGCCAGAACACCGCTCGTGCCTGGACCGAGCAGAAGGGGAGAAGACCGCACAGCGCAAGCGCGTCTAAAAAAGCAAGAAGACAGCGAAATTAGACGGAGCCATGGAGAAGTGGACGCTAGCAACGAAGCAGGTAAGTGAATAACTTCTGTATGGCCAATATTTAATGCACGATGTACATTACAAAGTGCATTAATATGGCCATACAGAAGTGTATACCCCCACTTGCTTTCGCGAGACAACCCCTTTAAATGATTACTCTGACCCTAGTCACACTGAAGTGGAAACCTACAGCAATGTGAGAAGTGATCCTACATTTGAAGTAAGTTGTTCATCACAACCTCACATTTTATCTCAAGAAAATCTTAATGATCTTATCTGAGATTTAGACTTGTCTAAACAGCAATCAAAACTTCTAGGTTCTAGGCTCAAAGGATGGAATTTACTCTGCAAACATGTACAAATATACAAATATCATAGCTGCGTGACTGATTTTTCTTATCTATACTTTCTTTATTGTGTAAATCAAATGTTATGTGTGCTGCTGAGACATGTTGTACTACTGTGCTGCCAGCAGCACTGCACTCTGAGGCTGGATTCACATGAACGTATATAAGCTCGGTTTTCACGCCGAGCCGATATATGTCATCCTCATCTGCGGGGGGGAGGCTGGAAGAGCCAGGAGCAGTGCTGTGAGCTCCCGCCCCCTCTCCGCCCCTCTGCACTATTTGCAATGGGGAGAGACGGGGCGGGATGGGGCTAAGTGGCGAGAATTAGCCCTGCCCCCGTCCCGCCTCTCCCCTTTGCAAATAGTGCAGAGGGGCGGAGAGGAGGCAGAGAGGGGGCAGGAGCTCAGAGCACTGCTCCTGGCTCTTCCAGCCTCTCCTCCCCTGCAGAGAGAGACGACGTATATTGGCTCGGCGTGAAAACCCAGCCGATATAAGTTCCTGTGAATCCAGCCTGAGGGTTAATTGATTGAGCTGGCTGGGTGTGGTACTTCCTGCTAGCCAATCTCCTGGATCTGGGCTCACATATAAACCCAGCTCCTGGTCAGTCTGAAGCTGGTCTTGTACTGTTTGGATGTGTCTGTGTCTAGTGTTCAGGGTAAGCAGTCATGAATCCCTGTCTGTTGCAAGCTTGCTGTGTGATCTGTCTTGCCGTTTCATGTCCGTTTGTACGTTTAAATTCTGTCAGTTTTGTGCTAGCTTGCTGTGTGACCTGCTATCTGTGTTCTGTCCTGTTGCAGCGTGCTGTGTGAACTGTGTCCGATTCTGCTGGACTCCTGGTTAGTGTAGGGACTAGCGGTATAACCAGGAGCCGTGAAGTAGCCTGCTAGCTTCCACGTCTTGTACAAAAGGTCAACTAATACCTGGTATTCATATTCAGCTTATCATCTGTTACTAGTGGTTGCATTTTGGCTGCTGTATGGTGTGTATTCTGGCTCTGTGTGTCCTGTTGTTCAGTCCCTGTCATGTGGCATGTGAATGCATCCTGTTCTGGTGCGTGGCTCCTAGGATCAGCTAGGGCCGAGATCCGGAGACCACTGGACTGCCCTTATTGGGGCAATGACCCTGCTTAAGTAGGGCCAGTTCAACCCCCCCCCCCCCTATAGCCAGGGCCAGCTGCTTGAAAACCGCGTGCATACCCCATCACCTTTGGTCACGATCGTGTGGGCCCCGTGCTAAGTTTGCCCACACAATCGTAACATAGTGCACTCCCTTTTGTAAGTGGGGGGCATTATGTTAATATGGTATGCATTATGTTATGTCGCTATGCATTGGGTTATGTTATGTTGTATGCTTTGTTGGCATGTTTATGTTATGTTAGCTATGTTCTTATTATGTTGTGTCATTATGTTATATGTTGTATGCTATGTGGTATGCATTAAAGGGGTTGTCCCGCGAAAGCAAGTGGGGTTCAGCACTTCTGTATGGCCATATTAATGCACTTTGTAATGTACATCGTGCATTAATTATGAGCCATACAGAAGTTATTCACTTACCTTCCCTGCACTGGCGTCCTCGTCTCCATGGTGCCGTCTAATTTCAGCGTCTAATCTCCCGATTAGACGCGCTTGCGCAGTCCGGTCTTCTCCCTTCTGAATGGGGCCGCTCGTGCTGGAGAGCTGCTCCTCGTAGCTCCGCCCCGTCACGTGTGCCGATTCCAGCCAATCAGGAGGCTGGAATCGGCAATGGAATGCACAGAGCCCACGGTGCACCATGGGAGAAGACCTGCGGTCCACCGTGGGTGAAGATCTCGGCGACCATCTTCGCAAGGTAAGTAAGAAGTCACCGGAGCGCGGGGATTCGGGTAAGTACTATCCGTTTTTTTTTTTTAAACCCCTGCATCGGGTTTGTCTCGCGCCGAACGGGGGGGCTATTGAAAAAAAAAAAAAACGCTTTGGCGCGGGACAACCCCTTTAAGTGGTGTGTGAACAGTGACAGGTCCAGTGTCTGTGCAGGTGGCCAGACATCAGGTGTGGATAGTCCTGTTCTGAGGATGTTGTATGTGAACAGTGACAGGTCCAGTGTCTGTGCAGGTGGCCAGACATCGATTGTGGATAGTCATGTTATGAGGATGTCGGTGTTCATATGTATGGTAGACACTGTGTAGTGTCTGTTGCATGCAGTTGTTGGAGCAAGTTTCCCCATATTTCCCTGCAGATGGTTTGGACACCTGGTGTTCCTTCCCCTCCTGGCGTTCTGGGGTGGTGCACTCAGTAGGTGTGGTACGGTGACCGCGCAAATGCAGCCACTCACAGGTTTTTCCTTTCCCTTAGCAGGTGAATTAAAAGTGATTTAAAAAACAAAAAAATAGATACTCACCTCCCTTCAGCTGCTGGGGCACAGCCGCGTCTTCTCCTGCTGTCCCCTGCACTGTGGTGCTGAACTGCTGTCATTCAGCTGATGAATGGGTGAGTGAGTGCTGCCTCTGATTGGCTCAGGCTGTAACCAAACAGAGGCAGCTCATTCAGCAGGCGGGGATTTTAAATCCCCGGCTGCTGAATACTACAGAGATCAGTTCAGGAGAACTGCCAGCTGGCCGCAGCTGAACTCCGTCTGCCAGGACTAGGTGAGTATATATATTTTTTTATTTTTACACATTTCTGGATGAATTGCAGGGAAGGGCTTATATATTTAAGCCCTTCCCGAAAATTCATTGTGCGATCGCCGGCAGCCCATTGCTTTCAATGGAGCCGGCTGTATTGCCGGCTCCATTGAATTCAATGGGCTAACATTAGAGATGAGCGAACGTACTCGTCCGAGCTTGATGCTCGGGCGAATATTAGGGTGTTCGGGATGCTCGTTACTCTTAACGAGCACCACGTGATGTTCGGGTTACTTTCACTATCATCTCTGAGAAATTTGCGTGCTTTTCTGGCCAATAGAAAGACAGGGAAGGCATTACAACTTCCCCCTGCAACGTTCAAGCCCTATACCACCCCCCTGCAGTGAGTGGCTGGCGAATTAGGTGTCTAAGGCAGACTATTGCTTTCTCTACGAAAGGCTTTAAATCCCTGCCTCCAGAAACACATGTGCCTTCAGCCAATCACAGCCAATGACAATGATGTCATTGAATGGCTGTGATTGGCTGTGTTTCTGGAGGCGGGGATTTCAAGCCTTTCGTAGAGAAAGCAATAGTCTGCCGTGGACCAGGAGGGAGCAAGAGCCTGCAAACACCAGGAGGGAGTGACAGCCTGCAGGAGCGGCGCAGATCGTCTGAAGAAGTAAGTAATGCTTTTTATTCTTTGCTCCACTGTATTGCCGGTGTATAAGGTGACAGTTGGGGGGTCATCTTATACACCCGGTCGCCTTATACGCCGGTATATATTTTTATTGTAACACATTTCTGGATGAATTGCAGGGAAGGGGTTATATATTTAACCCCTTCCCGACAATTCATCCTGCGATCGCCGGCAGCCCATTGCATTCAGTGGAACCTGCTGTAATGCTGGCTCCATTGAATTCAATGGGCAAACATCGTTCTTCTCTGCTACAGCTGTTACAGCTATGGCAGAGGAGAACGATCTTTTCGCTGACAGTGCGGGGGGGGCACTCTTGCCGCTATTGTGGCTTAATAGTGGGACCTGGGAACTTGAGATTCAGCCCACCATGTAGCCCCTCGCCTGCCCTATCCGTCACTGTGTCGTTCCCATCACTTTGTAGAATTGCCCAGATTTTCACACATGAAAACCTTAGTGAGCATCGGCGAAATACAAAAATGCTCCGGTCGCCCATTGACTTCAATGGGGTTCGTTACTCGAAACGAACCCTCGAGCATCGTGGTAATTTCGTTCCGAGTAACGAACACCCGAGCATTTTGGTGCTCGCTCATCTCTAGCTAACATCATTCTGCCGGGACAAGGTGAGTATATTTTTTTTTTACTTTTTACACATTTTAGTATGATTTTCAGGTAAGGGCTTATATTTTTAAGCCCTTCCCGAAAATTCATCCCGCGCTAGCCAGCAGCCCATTGCTTTCAATGGAGCCGGCTGTATTGCAGGCTCCATTGAATTCAATGGTCAGTGCTCGTTTAATCAAGACGAGCACTGCGTGGTGCTCGTCTCGAGTAACAAGCATCTCGAGCACCATAATACTCGAACGAGCATCAAGCTCGGATGAGTATGCTCGTTCATCTCTAGTCTTCACCCTTAGCCCCTCACCCCCTGTTAAGGTCAGGTGGCAGGCTGAGAGGCGTTCAGCAGGTTTGAAGTTTTCAGAGCAGTCTATCTGCTTTCAGGTAGGTACCTTTATTAGTTGTGAGCAGGGTCAGTTTTCCCATTTCTCTGGTGTTGACACAGCCTTGCATCTGTTCTGGGCGCAGTGTGCACTGCGTCTAGAATGAATGTGACATTCCCTTTATATGTCACATTAGAGAAAGCCAAGCATCCATTTTTTTCAGATTTGGTTCTTTGGAAAACCAAGGAGCAGAGACATATACTAACAAAGTGTAAAAAAAGTGGGGAGATAATGAGTTAAAAGAAATAATATAAGACAAGGACAGGAGAGCACTGTGTTCTCCCTGGCACCCAGAAAATGCCTAGCAGACATAAAAATAATTGACCAGGTCAGGAAATAGATGACAGGAACATGCATCTAGAACATCAAAAACTGCCAGTTATGTAAGACCAACATACAATGACTGTGACTTCATGGAACATGATGGGCAGACGTGACTAGTGATTAGATGTTGACATACACACTAGTAATGCAGGAGTTAACACAGAATTAATGCTGTGTATGTAAGTGATGGAAATGATGTACCTCTTTTTTATGTGTCTTTCACACCTATGGTGCATGGAGTCCATAGGAAGGTGGAGCTCCATATTTACATGTGGATGGTAGATGACTTTGCATTATGTGCAGACAGCACATATAGTGTCTCGAGGCTTCAATATTAGAGTGTGGCATGGGCCTCCAGAAACAAACGTATGCAGTGCTAAGGATGAGACGGGCAGCTATACAGTGTGTGAAGTTCCTTGCAAGAAGGAGTTAAGGCAGCAGATTAGTGTGAAGACCCAGTTACAGTTGCTATGTAGTGTTCAAGAACCATGCTCTCCTATGGAGAGAAACTATTCATCAAGTTCTAGTCCAATTACATTTATATTTTTCTAAAAAATTCTGGCCTCCATCTGTGTCAGCTGCTGTGCCATCCTGAACCTGGAGCTGCACCACCATCAACCACAACACATTAATGGCCTATACTAGGGATTTACCTTCTTGAGCTACTATTTCTATGTTCTCTCTGGACTCTGTATATTTCCTTTGGAATAAGAAATCAATTGCATTCTTAAGAATCTTGGACATCTGACTCCTGAGTGCCCTGCAGATCAGATAGGAGGAATATATAATTGGGTGAAATTCCAAGACAGTATAAAGCCCACACAGTAAACATAGTAAAAAAAGATTTTGCAACAAAATCAACACTATTCAGGTGGAATAAATAAAAGTGAAGGATAGAAATAAAGGACAATCTTTGCTATTCAAATTTTTTTTACAGTTGAAATCCAGACACCACAGAGACTCAGTGCCAGATACAAACCTGGAACAGAACAGCAAATGCAAAGCAGATCGCGTAAAAGAGCAAAATCATTTTACAACTCAAGCAGAAGAGCCAAAATCAAAATGATATATTCATCTCTTCAGTCACTTTGTAAATATATATGATCACTTATCCTGTACTGACCTGTGTCAGTGATCCTCACTATTTTTCAGATGATGTCACTGTCTACATACAAGACTTATCCTGCACTGTAACTGAGTTACAACTTGTAGATATTGTATTATAAAACTGCAAATTATAACAAAATCAGCAAAACTTTAACAATTACAATAAGAAACTCATAAGAACGCACAGCAAAAATCAGGTCCTCACCCCATTCATGTCAACATCCAGACTACCTTCAACCGCTGTACACACACTGAAAACATATAACATATATTTTCTTAAATTTCCAGGGTCAGAGTAGGGATATGATAGAGAAGGAAAACTCTGCTGTGGCATGGGACATCCTTAATTTTGAACTCTGATAAGGTTATTTTTATTTGAAGAAAATTGGTAATGTAGTACCTGCAAATAAGACAGGGAAATGGTTGCATCACGATTCCTCCTGCTATATCTATGCCAGTACATAGAGCACATGAGTCTCCTAACCTCTGACCCAAGGTTAGAATAAAGCCCTTATGGATGGGCTGGGGCCACCCTATGTGTATGTAACCAGGAGGACCATGGATAGTTCTTAGAAATGTCCATATTACTAGAAATCAAAAAATTCAACACATTCCTTAGTGATTAGCTCAAGTTTCTGGGATGAAAATGGAAATCATGCTAACTATGGCGGCTATGTGACATGAGGAAACAGTCACAAAAGGAGGGATTTGTGTAGGAAACTGAGTTTTCCTATCCTCCATGTTATGTCTTGTAACCTGCATTTATTTCAGCTTTTCACTGTCTTTCTTTAGCTCATATTATTGTTGCTATCATAAGAAGTTTCATGAGAAATAGCTTTAATCGGCCTAAAAGAAGTACTGCCTCTAACTGAAATGTAGCTGTCTTTCTTGACCTTTTAATAGCAAATGAAATGATGATAAATGAGATATAATAAATTTATAATTATTACAAATGAGGTGTGTTCTAGCTCATTTTTAAATGTCTGTATATAAAATATCTCAGCGGTTTGTAGAATAAATCAAATTACTTCAATGGTGTGTGTAAAAGATTTAAAAAAACTTGTGTGACTGCGATACTTAGGTGAACAGTATGGTATACAAAAATTTACTTGGAGTGAAGCTCCCATGTAAAAAGGCAACTTCACTTGCTGAGTCACCAGGGAGAAATGATATTCATGAACTTCAGAGGCAAAGGTGGAAGAAACCATGAATACACAGCACAGAAAACATCCAATGATGGTTTAATAGCACACAAAAAATACATGCAATACAAATAAATCAAGGGATTGTGACGCATTTCATGGTAAAAAACATAACTCCTTTCTCAAGCATACTCACATGTTACACATCTCAACTTTTATAGCCGAGTAACACTAAAATGCAATGGGAGCATCGGCATGTAATTTAGTCATGCCCATCTCCTATACATCACATAGCTGAGGAGAGTGCATGCTAAACATAAATTGTTAAATGCTTAAAGGGGTTGTCCCGCGCCGAAACGTTTTTTTTTTTTTTCATAGACCCCCCATTCAGCGCGGGACAAACCCAAGGGACGTGATAAAGAAAGAAAAAAAAATTTACCTACCCGAATCCCGTCTCTGCAGCTTCTTTCTTCTTTGCAGCCAAGATGGCCGCCGGGATCTTCACCCACGATGCACCGCTGGTCTTCTCCCATGGTGCACCGTGGGCTCTGTGCGGTCCATTGCCGATTCCAGCCTCCTGATTGGCTGGAATAGGCACACGGGACGGAGCTACGCGATGACGCGTAGAAGGGGGCGGAGCCAGAACGCCGCTCGTGCCGAGACCGAAGAGAAGGGAGAAGACCCTTCTGCGCAAGCGCGTCTAATCTGGAGATTAGATACTGAAATTAGACGGCACCATGGCGAAGGGGACGCCAGCAACTGAGCAGGTAAGTGAATAACTTCTGTATGGCTCATAATTAATGCACGATGTACATTACAAAGTGCATTAATATGGCCATACAGAAGTGTATAACCCCAATTGCTATCGCGGGACAACCCCTTTAATGTTTCATTACAAGACATCCACAAAATACTCTAAATGAGATGTGGATAATTACAGAAATGTACTATTAATTACCCAGTGGATGCCAAAAAATACACAGACGGGGGTATTTAAATCATGCGGTATGTCTACCAATCAGAAGACAAAGTAGTGGGTGTCGACCCATGACCCCACATCCTTCAATGGTGTGTGTGATTTGTAAGTTTCCTCAATGCTCAAGCATTAACTGTTAATTTGGATACATGAAAACATACCAATTAGCAAATAATTTTGCTAACAGATGCTACTTGGAAACGTAGAGCCCCAGAACCACAGATACTGTTTGGATCATCTGGTCTTCTTGTGCCATTTGTCATCATGGCTGATGAATGATTTGCTCCCAACAACAATGTCATGTGGTTATTCCCATGAAGACACTTGCATGACAGGAAGTGCATTTGTAATTGTCAACTCTCTAAGGCAGGCCACTTGGCAAATAATTGGCAAGTTTTCAGGAGAAGATCTATGTAGATTTAATAATCAATTTTAACCAACTACAAACAAACAATTATGACAGTGCCTTGGATAGTAACATAGTATATAAGGCTGAAAAAAGGCATATGTCCATCCAGTTCAGCCTATTACCCTCCAATGTTGATCCAGAGGACTTTGTCATCAAATTTGTCATCGCAATATCCTCAGGCAGAGAGCTCCACAGTTACACTGCTCTTAGACAGTTGCAGTTCTGGGTATATGCAAATCATGTGATAGAGCTCTGTTTTGACCCCTGATATTTATACATAGTTATTAGATCGCTTCTCAGACATCTTTTTTCTAAACTAAATAATCCCAATTTTGATTACCTTTCTAGCTATTGTAATCCATTCATTTTTTTAATTACTTTAGTTGCCCACTAGAGATGAGCGAGCGTACTCGGATAAGCACTACTCGCTCGAGTAATTGGCTTTATCCGAGTATCGCTGTGCTCGGGGCTAAAGATTCGGGTGCCGGCACGGAGCGGGGAGCTGCAGGGGAGAGTGGGGAGGAACGGAGGTAAGATCTTTCTCTCCTTCTCTCCCGCCCGCTCTCCCCTGCTCCCCGCTGTGACTCACCTGTCAGCCGCAGCGGCACCCGAATCTTTAGCCCCGAGCACAGCGATACTCGGATAAAGCCAATTACTCGAGCGAATAGTGCTTATCCGAGTACGCTTACTCATCTCTATTGCCCACCTTTGTATCCACTCAATCTCTTATATGTCCTTCTTAAGTACCACTCCTCAAAATTGTGCACAATATTCTGTGTGGTTAAACCCGTAACTGGTAAAGAGGAAGAACAATGTTCTTGTAATGTGCCCCTAGACCTTTTTGGTGCACCCCATGATCTTATGTACCTTGACAGCAGCTGCCTGATACTAGTTGCATCAGTTAAGTTTACAGTTGAATAAAATCATGAGGTCCTTTTCCATGTCAGTGTTACCCAGTGGTTTCTTATTTAGTGTGTAATAGTGACAAGTATTTCCACTGCCCAGGTGTATAACTTTACATTTATCAGTGTTAAATCTCATTTGCAACTTCTTTTGCCCACGCCCCCAATTTATACAGATTATCTTGTAATCACATTGTGTCCTCTCTTGTGTTACTATCTTTACATAGTTTTGTGTCATCTGCAAATATAGATATCTTACTATGCAATTCTTCTACCAAGTCATTAATATTTTTATATTAAAAATAGGGCCCAAAACCGAACCCTGTGGTACCCCACTAATAATGGTCACTAAAGATGAGCGAGTATATTCGCTTAAGGCAATTGCTCGAGCGAGCATTGCCTTTAGCGAGTATCTCCCCCCCTCGAGACTGCAGGTTCGGGTGCCGGCGCGGGGGAGCGGTGAGTAGCAGCTGTCAGCAGGAGGGAGCAGGGGGGAGAGAGGGAGAGAGAGATCTCCCCTCCGTTCTGCCCCGCTCTCCCCCGCAGCTCCGTGCCCCCTGCCGGAACCCAAACCTGCAGTCTCGAGTGGGGGAGATACTCGCTAAAGGCAATGCTCGCTCGAGCAATTGCCTTTAGCGAGTATACTCGCTCATCTATAATGGTCACCCAATCAGAGTATGTATCATATATAACCACCCTCTGCTTTCTATCCTTGATCCAGTTACTTTTCCACTTACACACATTATCTCCTAGAACAAGCATTCTCCCTTTATATACCAACCTTTTATGTGGCACAGTATCAAATATTTTGGAAAAGTCCAGATACACAAGATCTAACGACTGTCCCTGATTAAGTCTAGAACTTACCTCATTGTGGAAACTGATCAGTTTGGTTTGACAGCAGCAATGTCTTATAAACCCATGCTGACATAGAGTTATACAGCCATTTTCCTTGAGGAACTCCAAGATAGCATCTCTTTGAAACCCTTCAAAGATTTTACCCACAATAGAAGTAAAACTTACAGGCCTGTAATTTCCATGTTTACTTTTTGACCCCTTTTTGAATATCAGCACAACATTGGTTGTGCTCTTCTCAGAAACCATAAAGCCTAGGAAAACGATTTGTACACTGAGCAGAATCTACCTTAGCTCTGTGTGTATATACTGAGGAGAATATAACTGACCTCTGTGTGCATATATTGAAGATAATATAACTGAACTCAGTTTGTATATACTGAGAAAGGCTGTAAAGTACACAAGGAAGCAGCCATGGACTGCAGGGATAGAGCAAGCCTTTAAGGCTAAGAAGAGGCTGCAACCTCCAGTCTGGGGGTAAATTTGAATAAAGAGGAGTGTTACTTCTAAGGGTAAAAATTGAGAAGAATTGGAGGGGTGGCGCATTCTGTAGAGGATAATATGCAAAAAATCAGGGTAGCGCTCTCGGAGGGTATCGGTGACCTATATCATGGTAATGCATATAAAATAAAGCCTCACTCACCCGGTGCACAGTGAAGATCCTATATATTGGGATAGGATCCTCACTCACACCCCTTGTCCGGATCGTCTTAAAAACACTGTGCCTTTAATTCCCTGGTGTCCTGCTGGGACAGTCAGCTGGGGAGCTGCGTTCGTCCTCCGTCTCTCTAACAGAGAGCCGCTCAGAAAAAATCTGTGTTAAGAAGAAAATAATGGATCCGCGCTCCGAGAATTGGCACTTCAATCCAACAGTCCTCTATCTTTATACATATTTATTTCCCCTGAAATAACTACACCTTGATAAAATTTTCTGTGCGAACAGCAGATAAACACCTGTGCCACATTAATCGGGCAAAGCTTGCTATATCAGCTAGTCTCATATATAACACTTACATGGGTCCTTCAGTCTTAAACATTTTCATTTCACATATTTTGTACAGACTTCACATTACTGTACACAAACATCAGTGTAAGCATGTATGCCACAAGAATGGCTACCTCATGAATATGAGCTGTATTAAGTGTTGCTGGAACAAGTGTGATGCAGTTTGACCATGGCAGTTCAAAAGCGTAGGAGACAGGTAGGCCACAAACTCTGCCTAAATCCTTTAAACTTCAAAGCTATCGCTAATGCTGTCACCTCTGTTCTCATCCTTGCTGTGCATTTCAGAACCTTTTTCAAGTGCCCCCTATGGGGCAATCTATTCACATTAGCCCCTCTTTCCTGTCCTCACCTATGCATAGCTCGCATGCACTCTTTACTTTCTTACTTAGCATCAAACCCCCTAAAGCCACTAACAAACATAACGGTCGCCCTCATAAATCTCATAACCATCTGCTCACCCTTGCTATCTTGCTGCTGCTAGCAGCTGGGGATATCTCTCTCAATCCTGGCTTGCCCTCCACTGCTCCTAACTATTACCCCCTATCTGACTCACTAAGAAAATCTCCAAGCCCAACTTCTAGCCCATGCTAACCCTCCCTTGACCCCTTTAAATGTGCGCTCTGGAACTGCCAGTCAGCATGTAATAAACTCCCCACCATCAACATTTTTTACTGCTAAATCTCTAAATCTGCTCGCTCACACAGAAATGTGGATACAGCAGTTTGACACAGCCCCTCCTGCTGCACTGTCTTACAATGGCCTGCGGTTGTCCCATACCCTGAGACCAGATGACAGGTGTGGTGGAGGATAAGGTGCTCTTCTCTCCCCAAATTGTACCTACCAAGTCATTCCCCCTGTACCCTCACTCACTTTTCCATCGTTTGAGGTACATAAGCTATGGCTTTTCCGCCCGCTGTCCTTGCAAGTAGCCGTTATCTACTGCCCCACCAGGTGCTCCTCGCCTGTTTTTGGACCATTTTGCTACCTGGCTCGCCCACTTCCTATCCTGCGAAATTCCAACCCTCATCTTAGATGATTTTACAATGTTACTAATGACCCTATCTTCCCAGCTGCCTCTCGGCTTCTATTGCTCACCTCCTCTCTTGGTCTCTCTCAACTCACAGCCTCTCCTACTCACAAGGATGGCTCTGGATCTGGTCTTCCTCTGTCTGTGCTCTGCTTCCAACTTCACTAACTCCCGTCTCCTGCTCTCGGATCATAACCTCCTCCCTTTCTCTGTCATGCTCCCTAACATCTCTCCAGACCCACCTAACTAGCATACCTACAGGAACCTTAAGGCCATTCACACCTAGGACTTTGCTGAGTCCCTCTCTGTCCCCTATATCTCTCCTCTCCTGCCCCAACCTCACTGCCGCTCACTACAACACCGCTGTCAAACATGCCCTGGATGAAGAGGCGCCCCCCCATGACCCAAGCCATCCGATGTAGAACTCCTCAAATACACTTCATCCGGCGGTGCTCTAAAAGTGCTGAATGGCTGTGAAGAAAGTTGCAAACGTCCGTGGACTTTCTCCACTACAAATTCATGCTCAAAACCTGCAAGCTTGCCCTACACCATGCCAAACAAGTCTATTTCACCTCTCTCATCTCCTCACTATCGCACAACCCTAAATGGCTCTTTGATACTTTTCACTCCCTTCTCAGCCCTAAACCGCAGCCCCCTCTAAGGGCTCTCAGTGCAGTAGAGTTGGCTGCCTACTTCAACAAGATAATTGATGACAACCATCAGGAAATAACTTCCCAATCCCAGACTAGCCCTGACCCTAGTCTTGTCAGCACTGCATCTAGCTCCTGCTCACTGTCTGTACTCAGGCCAACGAAGGAAGAAGTCTCCAAATTGCTCTTCTCTGCTCACCCCACCACCTGCACTAGCGACCTCTCCCCTCACACCTACTTCAATCCCTCTCCCCAGTGGTCATCTCCCATCTGACCACTATATTCAACCTCTCTCTGACTTCTGGCATCTTTCCCTTTTTTTTCAAACATGCCATCATATCCCCACTGCTAAAGGAGTCGACTTTTTATACAACTGATGCTGCTAACTACCGACCCATCTCTAACCTCCCCTTCATCTCCAAACTACTAGAACGCCTAGTTTACTCCCGCCTTGTAAACTAGAACTCTCTCCTCGACCCCCTACAGTCTGCCTACCAACCCCAACACTCGACAGAAACTGCCCTTACAAGGGTATCTAACGACCTACTGTAGCCAAATCAAGGGGGGATTACTCCCTAATGATCCTCCTCGACCTCTCAGCTGCATTTGAACTGTTGACCCCAAACTCCTCTTCAGTATGCTTCGCTCTATCAGCCTAAAGGACACTGCTCTCTCTTGGTTCTTCTCCTACCTATCTGACTGCTCATTCAGCATCTCCTTTGCTGGTTCTACCTCACCTCTTCTTCCCCTTGTTGTTGCAGTTCCCCAGGGTTCGGTCCTCGGACCTCTCCTTTTCTTTATCTAATACCACCTCTATGCTGATGACACCCAACTATACACCTCTTCCCCTGACATCTCTGCACCTTTCCTCCAAAACATCACCGGCTGTTTGTCCGCTGTCTTCAACACTATGTCCTCTTCTCTACCTAAAGCTAAACCTCTCTAAAACTGACTTACTGGTATTCCCCACCCCCCACTAACTGACCTCATCCTGACATCTCCATCTTAGTGTGTGGCGCAACCATAACTCCCAGACAGCATGCCCGCTGCCTTGGGATTATATTCTCATTTAGCCCCTACATCCAATCTGTTGCCCGAACATGTCAGTTGCATCTCAAGAACAGCGCAAGAATCCATTCTTTTCTCACTGTAGAGATGCTAAAAACGCTTATTGTTTTCCTCATCCACTCTCGGCTTTGTTGCTGATCGGCCTCCCCTGCACCAGACTCTACCCTCTACAATCCACCCTGATTGCAGCAGCCAGGCTCATCTTCCTGTCCAGCGCTACTCAGACACCACTGCCCTGTAACTGTCACTGCACTGGCTGCCAGTTAAATACAGAATTCAATTTTAACTGACTGCCTTCATCCACAAAGCCCTCCACAGTGCAGTGCCAGCCTATATTGCCTCCTTCATCTCAATCCATCACCCAGCCAAGGCTCTCTGCTCTGCTAACGAAACTAGACTGCACACCCCTCTAATTCCCGCCTCCAAGACTTCTCCAGAGCAGCACCGGTCCTCTGGAACGCACTATCAAAGGCTACCCGGGTAATCCAGGACTCGAAAAACTTCTGGTGTGCTCTAAAAACGCACCTCTTCAGGGAGGCATACCGCATTCCCTAAACAAAATCCTCTGTACACCACCTGATAACATGCTCCCTGACCTATTGACTGCAATCCCTGCTAGCCATTATCAACTGCCCCTTCAGTCATAATGATTCTGCCGTTACACGGCTAAGTGTCTGACCATTGTCTGTGTATAACATCCCTCACTCTCTACCTCACCATACTGTGCACATTTCCAGCCCTTTACCTTTTGTATCCCCCCATTATCTGTAGTATGTAAGCTCGTTGGAGCAGGACCCTCACCCCCATTGTTTCCATCAACTGACTACTATGTAACCGTGGTTCTGTAATGTTTGTACTTTTGTCTTTCTGTATCCCCTGTCTATGTAAGCACTGCGGAATATGTTGGCGCTATACAAATAAAGATTATTATTAACTTCCTTGTAATCTTCAATATACACGTGCTGTGACAATTTAATGCACTCATCCTTTTTTTTCTTCTCTTTTTTTCCTCACAATCTGATATATAATGTTCACTTTCTAAAACCACCATTATAACATGCTACAGTCCTTCTGATTCACTGTGTAAATTTCTTCTAATCTGATTCATTATCTTTGAGGAGAATTAAGAAAAAGGAAATAATTCATTAACTACTTCTCGTTAGTGCCATTTTAACGCATGGGACTGATAGGTACTTGCCCGGTGGCCCCACCAGCAGAGGGAGCCCATACAAATTTATGAATGATGAAAAAAGCTTGGTACAGTGTTAGCCAATAGAGCTAAATGTGATGGGTTTCTCTTACTGAAAACAAAGTAATTTTGTAGACATGATACATTTAACTGGCTAACAAAATACATGATGTTATAGCGAGCTTTCAAACCTATTTAGAGCTTTTCCTCAAGCCTAATGAAACAGATCTGGATGGGATATATATATATATATATATATATATATATATATATATATATATATATATATATATAAATAAAATATATAAAATGCGTGTAATGCATGCCCTGAAATCTAATGGGTGCTCCCCTCTTTATAGACCTAGCCATATAAGTAGATTGGGGCTACAATTGGGACGTTGCTGCATACATAAGAACTAGTGCTATAAAAGTGACATTTATGGGTCTAGTTTTCAAAATGGGGTCACTTGTGGGGGGCGTTCTATTGTTTTAGCAGCTTTATGGCTCTACAAGTGAACAGTGGGGCCTGGAACTTATTCAGTAGTGCTCTTAAAGCCATAGGGTCTTCCTTCCATTACAGGTCTAGCCATTTATCCAGTAAGCAGATGGGGGCTACAACAGTAAGTTTCTGAAAACAGGACAAATAGGGGTATCTATTTCAGGGTGCAAGTCTTAATACATATGAGTGTTGTACAAAAAAAAACTATTTTTAAAATGGCAATAGCCAAAAAAATGAAAGTTGTAATTTTTTCCTTCGGCTTTGCTTAGATTCATTCAAAACCTGCAGGGTAAAAATACACAGCGCACCACTAGTTGAATTTGTTAAGGGGTCTAGTTTTCAAAATGGGGTCATTTCTGGGGGTTCGCTGTCATTTGGGCTATTCAAGGGACTCTGCTGTGTGCAATGGGGCCTGAAACACCTTGAAGCAAAAATTTTGTTCTGAATGCCACCGGCTGCTTCTTCCGGTTTGGGGCCCGTTATGCGCACAGACATATAATTATGGCCACAATGGGTATGTTTCTGAACAAGTCTTCATTCATATGTGTGCTGTACAAAAAAAAACTGTATTTTTCCTTCTGCTTTGCTTAGATTCATTCAAAAACTATCAGGTCAAAATACACAGTACAGCCCTACATGAATTTGTTAAGGGGTCTAGTTTTCTAAAATGAGGCATTGGTGGAGGTTCTCTGTCATTTACTAGCTCAAGGATTCTACAAGTGTGCAATGGGGCCTGAAATACCTTCAAGCAAAATTTCTGTTCTGAAAGCCACAAGCAGCTCTTTTAGTTTTGGGTCCCCTTCTGCATACAGACATAAGAGTTGAGCCACAACGGGTATGTTTATGAACACAGGACAAACAGGGGTATTCATTTTGGGGTGCAAATCCTCATTTTCTTGTGTACTAAAATGACAAATTTGAAAAATATGAAATTTTATTTTTTCTCCACTAAACTACATGAGCTCCTGAAAAAAAACTGTCAGATAAAAATACTCATTACACCCATAATAATGGTGTCATTTGGGGAGTATCTAACATTCGGGCACCTATGAGCCTTTGCAATCTTGGCTTGGTGTAGCAAAACAAAATGTTCCTCAAAATTTTAATAATTAATGTTGCATTTGTAAGTCTGTGTGTGAATATATATGTACATATACATAAATTTTTTAAGGCGGAGTGTGATCTCTCGGTTTGCCTCAGAGCATAGCAGTGTTGACTTCCCTTTTATACTGGACAGTTTATGCCAGCAATAATCGCTTTGATACAGGACTGATCACTGCAGCTCGACCCAACTCATTAACAAGGTAGTGCGCTAATGCAACATGCACTAGGGCTGCTACATCTGTACTTCGCAAAAATAATATAATTAAAAACAAATGAAGGGTTAAATAAGACACATTTATTTATGTATGAGAAAATGTATCCAAAAATACCCAGTTATGATAAAGCAAAGCCTATACTTTCATAATACATCAACTACCAGCACACATATATAAAATTAGTCCAACTAGTCCAGCAATACCAAAAAAAGTTTATTTAAAAATTTTCTGCATTAGCTTTGCAAAGAATAACTTCTTACAGTAGAGAGGGCATTGAGTTTACTAATACTCCTGAGGGGTACCTTCACATTTAATCTGTCTTTGGTGTGAGATGAATATTTACGCAGCTCCAACTTCACCTTTTCCCATATGGACTCTATTGGTGACATTTAGGGCTGTTTGAAGGCCATGGATGTGTGGAGATTCCATTTTACGACAGACTTAGGGCTTATTCAGATGAGCGTATATAGGACGCTGTATTTACAACTTGCTGAAATACGCTACCATCTGAGCTGCCTCCTACTTCCCTCCCCCTTGCTGGCTCTCTGCCTCTCTCCTCCCCTCTGGCTGTTTGCAATAGGAGGGGGCAGGATGGAGCTAAGCTCCGCCCCTGTCCTGCCTCATCCCATTGCTGGCTGCAGACGAGGGTAGAGGAGAGGGCAGGAGTTTAGCCGTGAAAACAGCGGCTGATATACCCTCTTCTGAATAAGCCCTTAGTTATGTGTAAAACACTCCATCTTGTTGGAAAATTCATTAGTTTAAGCCTTTGGAAAAGTGGACAATAGATATTCTGCCAAAATGTTTTGGTACATAGGAGCATTGATAGTAATCACTATGAAGTGAAGCCAATACCTTTAGCTGACATGCATCTACACACAATTATGGAAGTGAGATTTTTCAATGTCTGTGTTAAGCAATCTGAGTTAAATGCTTATCAGCGAATGCAGAGATTGAGTTTTGATTTGCCACTCCATATAATGAAATTCCACTAATATGGGCCCCCATTTTATGTTCTCTTTAGCCCACAAAAGACTTTTTTTGCGGGCTCGTAATAAGTGTTTTTTCCTTTCTCTTTTAGAAGCCAAAACCTAGTCTAATTTACAAAAACACATATATTCAAAACAAATAATAGCTGGAGCATTACAACAAGGGGCAGTATATACTCAAAGTATCAATAGAGACTAGTAATATCCACAAAGGATCTTTTAACAGCACATTGTTGATAGGATTCAGGGAAGAACCAGAGATTTTTCTACCATGGGAAAAAAAATCAAATATGATTAGTTGCTACCCTCTTGGTCCAGGACGCTATTTGATCTATTGCAAAGAGAATTTGGTGTACATACATCAAAATAAATGCCTAGTGAAGTAATAGAAAAAGTCAAGCCAGCTTATCCCTCAGGATACTTTTACACATGATGACATAACAATTGTCTTAATAATTATCACTTCTGTGTTTTCACACAGGAGCAATAATCACTGACTGAATTGAGGTGGTGTAAAACAGAGCTCTTTTCTGGCTGGCCACCTCCAAACAAACTGAAGAGACTGTTGTTCATAGCTAATCAACTGCCTATTTACACTGCCTATAAAACAAAACCTTTTTCTTTTACAAGAATACTTAATGACAATTCTGGTGCTATCCCCCCTCCTAAATTCAAATAAGTTGCTGGAATTTTTTCCCAGGGAGTGTTTTTCACTGACAAGTATTTCACATTTTAGAAAATGAGTACTTATGTAAGTCATCATTATGTGAAAAACAGTTTACCTAGAAAGTTTTTGGTGATGATTGATGGGAATATTTTGCTTCTGAGATGTCTTTGTTCATGATCAGAGATGAGCGAACGTACTCGTAACGAGTACTTACGCACCCGAGTACCGCCATTTTCAAGTACATCAGTACTCGGGTAAAAAGATTCGGGGGGCGCCGTGGCGGCACGGGGGGTAGCAGTGGGGAGTGGGGGGGAGAGGGAGAGAGAGAGGGCTCCCCCCTGTTCCCCGCTGCTACCCCCCGCACCGCCACGCCTCTCCCCGCCCCCCGGCGCCCCCCGAATCTTTGCGCCCGAGTACTGAAGTACTCGAAAATGGCGGTACTCGGGTGCGTAAGTACTCGTTATGAGTACGTTCGCTCATCTCTATTCATGATCTGCCAATAGTCAGCATACTGGGACTCCACTTTCCCTGGAACCTGTGTTTCATCATAGAAATCTGCTGATAGAAACACTCACTTCTGGCCACAATACTTTCTGGGAAGAAGTCCAGGTGGGAGTCCAAGAAGTGAAGTAAGGACATATTACACCCCATAGTTTAGCATGATTTCACAAGATCACTCACTGTATCACAATAGTTTTCTGATTCATGATTTCCTAAAGAAGAACATTTTTGAATGACAACCTGGCTGCTTTTTGCAATTCATTTAACAGTTCCTGAAATTTGTCATCACTAGAGATGAGCGAGCATACTCGTCCGAGCTTGATGCTCGTTCGAGTATTAGGGTGCTCGAGATGCTCGTTACACGAGACGAGCACCACGCTGTACTCGTCTCGATTAAACGAGCACTGACCATTGAATTCAATGGAGCCGGCAATACAGCCGGATCCATTGAAAGCAATGGGCTGCCGGCGAGCGCAGGATGAATTTTCTGGAAGGGCTTAAAAATATAAGCCCTTCCCTGAAATTCATCCAGAAATGTGTAAAAACAAAAAAATATATATACTCACCTTGTCCCGGCAGACGGAGTTCAGCCGCGGCCGGCCGGCAGTTCTCCTGAACTGCTCTGAGTAGTATTCAGCAGCCGGGGATTTAAAATCCCTGCCTGTCGAATGAGCTGCCTCTGATTGGTCACAGCCTCACCAATCAGAGGCAGCTCTCACTTACCCATTCATGAATTCATGAATGGGTGTGGGTGAGAGCTGCCTCTGATTGGTGAGGCTGTGACCAATCAGAGGCAGCTCATTCAGCAGGCGGGGATTTTAAATCCCCACCTGCTGAATACTGCAGAATGCAGTTCAGGAGAACTGCCGGCAAGACGCGGCTGAACTCCGGCTGCAGCGGAAAGGTGAGTATAAATTTTATTTATTCTTTTACACATTTTATGATGATTTTCAGGTAAGGGCTTATATTTTTAAGCCCTTCCCGAAAATTCATCCCGCTGTATTGCTGGCTCCATTAAATTCAATGGGCTAACATCGTTCTTCTCTGCCACAGCTGTTACAGCTGTGGCAGAGGAGAACGCTCTTTATGCTGACAGTCTTCACCCATCACTGATCTTAAGAGATGCACGTTTAGGATATTGTTTTTGAATATAGTGAGAAATCCTATGTCTGCTGTCACATTCACATAAGAAACAGCAGAATTCAGTGATCCAATTTGAATTCCAAGCAATAAAGCAATGACCTTCAAATCTCCACAGATATTCCAATTATGTTTTGCATACTGGATTTTTTACTTATTTTTTTTTTTTAATTCAAGTTTTTATTCGAGTTTTGACATTACATTAGAAAAACAGTCTTCAATCAAATCAGAAAATTTTGCAAGTTATCAATATCACAGTTAGGGCGCCTACCCACTGGCGATTTTTTTTCTTTTGCGTTTTTTCTGAAGAGCAATTAGTATAGAATGTGTTCTTGTCCATTTGCGTTTTTTTTTTTTCGGTCCGTTGCAATTTTTCACACAGGAACTGTCAGTTGCATATGTGTCCTTATTTTTCTCTTAATGCACCCATGAATGTCAATGGAAATTAACAGAAAAGGCGCGAAAAAGGGCGTGAAAAATGCCGCGGAAAACGCGCCAAAAACGCTGCGTTTTTCACGCACAAAAATCGTCAACGCCAGTGGGTAGGTGCCCTTATAGAGAAAAACAAAGTCACATCCAGCTTTAATTAACTATAAGTAAAAAATTGCTCTACTGCTGGAGACATAAACATCTTAGAAAATACTCTGTATATTTTCATGGAATCAAACTGAAATAATATAAAAACAATATCAAGTAGGGAGGGGGATAAGGAAAAGCATAAGGATAGAGGGGAAAGGTAAAGGGAAGAGTGAAAGAAAGGAAACCTACTCAAATGCATGGGAACCTCGTCTCAATGCACAAGAACGTCCAGACACCTCAAACTCCGCCCGGGACTTTATATCTGTAGAAATTTATCATGTAAATTCATACTCCAGCTGGATAGTTATTCGAGATTGTAGATCATATTGACCTTCTGGCGTAAACGATGCCAGTGTACTCTGTTGCCAGTGCAAAGGAACTAATGCTTTAGCCGCATCCAATAGAAAAGCAATCAGCTTATTGTTAAGCGGATGGAACACTGAGGATGGCCTTCAGTGAAAAACCATCTCTGGCGAGAGAGAGAGAAATTTGGTGAATTTTTCCCCAACACTTCCTCCACTCCCCTCCAAAAGAGTGTCAAGATCGGGCATTTCCACCATAAGTGGAGATAGGAACTCTCCTCTCTTTAACATCTCCAGCATCTCCCATGAGGTGCTAATTCATAGGCATGGAGCCATTGTGGTGCCTTATACCGTCCTACCAAGAGTTTGTAATGGGACTTCTGCGATAGAATGCACGGGGAGAGACCGTATTATGTACTTAAAATGTATTTCATATCGCTCTGCGAAAGAGAAATACCCAGATCCTTCCTCCAGGAGATAATGAAAGCGGGTTTAATTGACACAAGTGGAAAGATAAATTGTTTATGTAGAGCAGAGATTCTCTTAATATTAGGATTAACTTCCCTCAATAACCTTTCAAATGCTGTCAGTTGTGTGGTTGATTTGTACGTCCTAAGGAAATCCCCAAACACTCCATGCACAAGAGCACAACATAAGAAGGAGAGGTTTTTGGAAAGGGAGAATAGAATGTAGGATCTCCGGCAGAGACAAATGTGCAAGGACCTGCAAATTACCTACATTGAAATATCTAAATTTCCCCAATGCTGAGGCAAAGCACAGATGAGGATCTGAGCATCCTATATAAGCTACATAGCTGTAACATCAGAAAGGGCATAGGAGCCAGATCCCCCCTTACACCATCCCAAACCTCACAAGGGCCTCTGAGTAGGGGGTTGAAACCATTTGACGTATATTAGTTCCTGATAGGGAGCCAAAGATCATCAGTGAGAGTGTCACCACTATATCCCATGAACAGCAGAGAGAGTAACTTAGCCATTATCGGTTGAACCAGATCCATCTAATAGCCCAACTGGGAGGCTCGATAAACATCAGAAACATTGGGGACATCAATACCGCCCTCTGATCCTTTCCTAATCATCAGACTGTAGGCCAGTCTTGGTTTCCTCTGCCTCTACACAAAGCCCGAAAAAGCAAAATGTAGGGTCTTAAAGAAACTCGCCAACAGATGAATAGGAAGCATCTGAATTGTATAAATTACAATCGAAAGAACATAAGTAGAGATGAGCGAATGTACTCGTCCGAGCTTGATACTCGTTCGAGTATTAGCGTGTTCGAGATGCTCGTTACTTGTGACGAGTACCACGCGATGATCGAGTTACTTTCACTTTCATCTCTGGGACGTTAGCGCGCTTTTCTGGCCAATACAAAGACAGGGAAGGCATTACAACTTCCCCCTGCGATGTTCAAGCCCTATACCGCCCCCCTGCAGTGAGTGGCTGTCGAGATCAGGTGTCACCCGAGTATATAAATCGGCCCCTCCCGCGGCTCGCCACAGATGCGTTCTGACATAGAGGAGGGAAAGTGCTGTTGGTGCCGGAGCTGCTATAGGGAGAGTGTTAGGAGTATTTTAGGCTTCAAGAACCCCAACGGTCCTTCTTAGGGCCACATCTAACCGTGTGCAGTACTGTGGAGGCTGCTTTTTGCAGTGTTGTACTTTTTTTTTTTTTTTTGGTATATCGGCCGTGCAGAGCATTGCGCCCTGCAGTAATTATTCATACTCCAGGGCCAGAAATGGTGGTTAGGCAGGGACAGAAGACATATATTTTGAGGCAGGGACAGAACACATATATTGTGAGGCAGGGACAGAAGACATATTTATTGAATATAGGCAGTGGGCCTTAGCAAAAACATTTGTGGAAAAAAATCTATTTGGGCTGCCTGTCACTGTCCTCAGTGTACTGGGTCTCTGCTGGGGGTAGTTGTCCTCCGAATTCATACGCAGCCAGCTAAGTGTTACAGCAGGCTTGCGCAAAATTATTTCCTGGCTCTGTCTGGGCTGTGAAATCACCGCTGTATTCCAGTCCACAGTGCAACAGTGTGCAGTTATTTTACATACTCCAGGGCCAGTAGTGGTGACGCAGAGACAGAAGACATATACACTGTATATAGGCAGTGGGCCTTAGCAAAAACATTTGGGGAAAAAAATCTATTTGGGCTGCCTGTGACTGTCCTCAGTGTACTGGGTCTCTGCTGGGTGTAGTTGTCCTCCTAATTCATACGCAGCCAGCTAAGTGTTACAGCAGGCTTGCGCAAAATTATTTCCTGGCGTTCCGTAAGCGAAGTCAGCCTCCAACCACCGGCCAATAAGCGGCACATTTAATTACAGCGTTCTGTTTCTGCACTACTGGTAATACACCATGCTGAGGGGTAGGGGTAGGCCTATAGGACGTGGATGCGGGCGAGGACGCGGAGGCCCAAGTCAGGGTGTGGGCACAGGCCGAGCCAGTGCGGTGGCCAGGGGTAGAGGCAGGGCCAGACCGAATAATCCACCAACTGTTTCCCAAAGCGCCCCCTCGCGCCATGCCACCCTGCAGAGGTCAAGGTGCTCTACGGTGTGGCAGTTTTTCACAGAGACGCCTGACGACCGACGAACAGTGGTGTGCAACCTTTGTCGCACCAAGATCAGCTGGGGAGGCACCACCACCAGCATGCATAGGCATATGATGGCCAAGCACCCCACAAGGTGGGACGAAGGCCGTTCACCGCCTCCGGTTTGCACCACTGCATCTCCCCCTGTGACCCAACCTGCCACTGAGATCCAACCCCCCTCTGAGGACACAGGCACTACCGTCTCCTGGCCTGCACCCACACCCTCACCTCCGCTGTCCTCGGCCGCATCCAGCAATGTCTCTCAGCGCAGCGTCCAGACGTCGCTAGCGCCACTGTTTGAGCGCGAGCGCAAGTACGCCGCCACGCACCCGCACGCTCAAGCGTTAAACGCGCACATTGCCAAATTAATCAGCCTGGAGATGCTGCCGTATAGGCTTGTGGAAACGGAGGCTTTCAAAAGCATGATGGCGGCGGCCCCGCGCTACTCGGTTCCCAGTTGCCACTACTTTTCCCGATGTGCCGTCCCAGCCCTGCACGACCACGTCTCCCGCAACATTGTACGCGCCCTCACCAACGCGGTTACTGCCAAGGTCCACTTAACAACAGACACGTGGACAACCACAGGCGGGCAGGGCCACTATATCTCCCTGACCATAGGCGTAGCGTCAGGGGGTGCTGGGGTCGCCTTGGCGATCCGGCCCATGAGCTCAGGGGGCCCCGGAGCCGCCCTCCGACATACCCCCATGCACATTCAGTGCATTAATGGCTGACCGTTCTTTCCCCCGCATGATGCGGCAGTCAGAACAGCCAGCCTGAGAGGAAAAGCAGGGAGGTACTTACATGGGCCGGCAGGGGAGGAGGGAGGAAGTCACATGAGACGGCAGGGCACAGGGATCATGTGCTGCCCCCCCCTGCTTCCTGCTGAACGGGGAAGCTTCTGAGTTTACCTCTCCTGCTGTTGCTGTCACATGGAGGAGAAGTGGACCGAGCCCTGGGGTAAGTGTATATGTGTGTGTGTGTGTGTGTATATCTGTGTGTGTATATCTGTGTGTGTGTGTGTGTATATCTGTGTGTGTGTATATCTGTGTGCGTGTATATCTGTGTGTGTGTGTGTATATATGTGTGTGTGTATATCTGTGTGTGTATATACTGAAGAGAATCTACCTCACCTGTGTGTGTGTGTGTATCTGTGTGTGTATATATGTGTGTGTGTATCTGTGTGTGTGTGTGTGTATCTGTGTGTGTGTATATATCTGTGTGTGTGTATATATCTGTGTGTGTGTGTATATATCTGTGTGTGTGTGTATATATCTGTGTGTGTGTATATATCTGTGTGTGTGTATATATCTGTGTGTGTGTATATATCTGTGTGTGTGTGTATATATCTGTGTGTGTGTATATCTGTGTCTGTGTGTGTATCTATATATCTGTGTGTGTGTGTATATCTGTGTGTGTGTGTATATCTGTGTGTGTGTGTATATCTGTGTGTGTGTATATGTGTCTGTGTGTGTCTCTGTGTGTCTGTGTGTGTATCTGTGTGTGTGTGTGTATATCTGTGTCTGTGTGTGTATATCTGTGTCTGTGTGTGTATCTGTGTGTGTGTGTGTATATCTGTGTGTGTGTGTATATCTGTGTGTGTATATCTGTGTGTGTATCTGTGTGTGTATATCTGTGTGTGTGTATATCTGTGTGTGTGTATATCTGTGTGTGTGTATATCTGTGTGTGTGTATATCTGTGTGTGTGTATATCTGTGTGTGTGTATGTGTCTGTGTGTGTATCTGTGTGTCTGTGTGTGTATCTGTGTGTGTATCTGTGTCTGTGTGTGTATCTGTGTGTGTGTGTATATCTGTGTGTGTGTGTGTATATCTGTGTGTGTGTGTGTATATCTGTGTGTGTATATCTGTGTGTGTATCTGTGTGTGTGTATCTGTGTGTGTGTATCTGTGTGTGTGTATCTGTGTGTGTGTGTATCTGTGTGTGTGTATCTGTGTGTGTGTGTATCTGTGTGTGTGTGTATCTGTGTGTATCTGTGTGTGTGTATATCTGTGTGTATCTGTGTGTGTATATCTGTGTGTATCTGTGTGTGTGTATATCTGTGTGTATATCTGTGTGTGTATATCTGTGTGTATCTGTGTGTGTGTATATCTGTGTGTATATCTGTGTGTGTGTATATCTGTGTGTGTATATCTGTGTGTGTGTGTATCTGTGTGTGTATCTGTGTGTGTGTATATCTGTGTGTATATCTGTGTGTGTATATCTGTGTGTATCTGTGTGTGTGTATATCTGTGTGTATATCTGTGTGTGTGTATATCTGTGTGTGTATATCTGTGTGTGTGTGTATCTGTGTGTGTATCTGTGTGTGTGTGTATCTGTGTGTGTATCTGTGTGTGTGTGTATATCTGTGGGTGTGTATATCTGTGTGTGTGTATATCTGTGTGTATATCTGTGTGTGTGTATATCTGTGTGTGTGTGTATCTGTGTGTGTATCTGTGTGTGTGTGTATATCTGTGGGTGTGTGTATCTGTGTGTGTGTGTATCTGTGTGTGTATCTGTGTGT